>NW_016157618.1:139037-163136 GCF_001687245.7 Rhagoletis zephyria | reverse complement strand
ATGAACATGAACATGAACATGAACTTGAACATGAACATGAACATGAAGGTGTAGATAAACATAAACATAAACATTAAAAGCGATAGAGACAAAGATAGAGAGGAAGAAAGTGATAGGTATAAAAAGGAAATACAACTGAAGAATGTGCGATGTTATATTGTGATGTGTTATGCTACATATGTTATGTTATTGAATCTAATGCTATTCTATGTTATGTTATGTTAAGTACTAAGCTAAACTCCCCTCCACTTGACCCATTCCAACAAATTTTATTTCAGCTCAACTCAACTCACATAAACTATCCTTAATTTTAGCGGTTGAATTTCAACCGCTGGGCGAACACTAGTAGAAATAAAAACAAATACGCGAATTCATAACTTAGAACCATTTCGATGTATAAAAATCAATATTTGCTCTAAGCAAAACTAATTTCTCGATTACTGTAATCGTAATCATGAAATGCATGATTGCGAATACTTTATTTGTTATCCTGAAATCATAAGCGTAATTTTCATGATAACGATTATTGTAATTTTAATCCTTGAATTCTCTTAATTATCCACGTTTGATGTTTTTATTTTGTTTAACTATTCCCTCTAGGTTTCCCTTAAGGGTTAAAACGAGGCCTCCTATACCTAATGTTAATACATATGTATATATAGTACATATCGCACGCCTACCTAAAANCCATAAGCGTAATTTTCATGATAACGATTATTGTAATTTTAATCCTTGAATTCTCTTAATTATCCACGTTTGATGTTTTTATTTTTGGACACATGTGTTACAATGTGTGACGTTCTTCCAGCAAACGAACGATATTTATATAATGGACACCCGATTCTTGAATATATACACACATACTGGCATATTATTGTATATACTTACGTAGATATGTATCTGGCTAAAGTTTTGCACCAGCACCTGCGATTGCATGCTTAATAAAATAACAGCAACTAACAAGCCTGTATTGTACATATGTATGTATGTAGGAATGTACGTACATACATATGTACTTACATTAACTATTAATGCGATATCAATGGTTTGTGAGTAACTTAAATCAAACATAGTCGATATACGTACTTAAGTATGCACATATGTACATTCATATTTACTTCTAGGAGACTTTGCGACAGGTGTTTAACTATTCCCTCTAGGTTTCCCTTAAGGGTTAAAACGAGGCCTCCTATACCTAATGTTAATACATATGTATATATAGTACATATCGCACGCCTACTTAAAAGACTGTCACAACTAAAAAAGCGGGATTTTACGCGAATGATGCAGAACTACTTGCTACATCATGTTTCATATCGTGTAAAAATTGTGTGCTAAACTCTTTTGTGGTTTACGCCTGAGAAGAGAATATACTTCCCGTTTTTCTGCATTTTGGGAGTAACTGTCCTTCTCCCACGGCAATGAAAAAACCCATCGGTATATCAATTGATTTAACTACTGAGCCTAAAAGCATGACCCAAAAACGTGGCTTTAAGCACTCTAATAATGACAATTTTTATACCCGAGCTGTGACTGTTTATCTGTCCGTCCGTCAGTGCACACAATAACTCGAGTAAAAATTGAGATATCTTAACGAAACTTGGTACGTGCAGGTCTTTTTAGCCAAGGACGGATGGTTTGAAAATGGGCAAACTCGGACAATAACCATGCCTACCTCCCATATAACGGTAGTTTTCAGAATTACGAAAACTGCAATCTTTTAGTAACCACTGAAGTTTGTTCACTCAAAATTGCTATTTAAAATGATCTTTAGGCGGAAAATAAGAATATTATAAATTTTTGGGTTCAAGCCCTGGCCAAAGCAACATCGCAAAAAAAAATATAGAAAAAAGGTTTATTCTTAACAGCGGTCGTCCCTCGGCAGGCAATGGCAAACCTCCGAGTGTATTTCTGCCATGAAAAACAGCTTCTCATAAAAATACAATACTCCGCTTTGTGTGACAACATCAAGGCGCACGCCACAAGTCGGAGGAGAAGCTCGGCCAAACACTAACATATGTGTAAGCGCCAATCTATTATTATAAATTTTTGAAAAATGTGCGTAGCCCCGCACATGTGTATATCGCGTGGCGCTACTTGTGACTACATAAGTTTATCTCATTAAGGACCAGTTTTTCAGTGCTGCTTTAAACTCAATTTAAATATAAACTAAGTTTAAACTACTGACCAGTTTTTCATGGCGAGTTTAAGGCCGCTTGATAGTTTAGTTGTATTGTAAGGCAACACGGTTTTTTCTTTATGCAGATACAAAACTTCAGCCATTTATTTTCACTTTTGAACCGATCCGTTCTGAAAGATTATAGACGGAAGTTTAAAGAATTTGTTAGGTGCTTCATGTGTTGCCCTACCCAATTGCGCCATGCAGGTAAACTCCAACTCCAGTTGTGTTTGTTAATTTTCTTGTGCACAATTTTCATCTTATGTATGAACATTTCGGTTATTTATGTATGTACTGCTATACAAATGAGTCTGTTTTCGTGTATTTCGCAAACAATTTTAATTTTTTTCCTCCTTTTTGATCTAAATTTTGGCAGCTGACTACAAATATACAACTTAACAGCTGATAGTTTAAACTCTGTTTAACCCAGCCAGATTGGGCATTTAACCTTAGTTTAAACTAGGTTTAAATTTGACGGAAAAATGCACACTGAGTTTAAACTTANTGTTTAACCCAGCCAGATTGGGCAGTTAACCTTAGTTTAAACTAGGTTTAAATTTGACGGAAAAATGCACACTGAGTTTAAACTTAGTTTAAGTGACAAACAGAGTTAAACTCATACCAAAAAACTGGCCCTAAGTCTAACTAAACATACTTTTTTGGGAAAGGTGAAAAAACTATATTTAATACCTGCGTCGAGTATTTAATGTTCGGCTTCGCCCGAACTCAGGCTTATTTACTTGTTTGCTATCAGCATTTAATCATTATTTTATCATTTTTTATTTTTTTCGATGAAAACAATATTGAAAATGGATCACAAATTTTAGTTTGGTTTTTGTCCTCCAAACGCCACTATCGAATTCCTACGTAGAATTGCTCGGTGATTCCGAAAATCGAGTTAATTTTTTTTCAATGGATACGATTTCGAGATATTTGCAATTTACTGTTATTCAGCTTAAAACAAAAAGTGGTTCCACTTAATCACGTATATCTTACAAACTAATTTAATAACAAGGAGATACNCATTTTTTATTTTTTTCGATGAAAACAATAATTACACTGGATCACAAATTTTAGTTTGGTTTTTGTCCTCCAAACGCCACTATCGAATTCCTACGTAGAATTGCTCGGTGATTCCGAAAATCGAGTTAATTTTTTTTCAATGGATACGATTTCGAGATATTTGCAATTTACTGTTATTCAGCTTAAAACAAAAAGTGGTTCCACTTAATCACGTATATCTTACAAACTAATTTAATAACAAGGAGATACGTCAAATCAAAGCCAATAAAATTCTCCATAAACCATATATAACTCACTTTCAGACAGGACTGATAGTTCCTGACAAAGTAATTAATCATTCCAGTTTTTTTTTTTTTAATGAAAAAATGAAAAAAATAAAATTTTAACAGAAGACAAATTTAAAAAATAACAAGTTCTGTGCCAAATTTTTGCGTTTGTACTTAACCCTTAAATGCTCACGGTATCTTTAAAGATACAACCATTAAATATGTCGCCATTTCACCCCTAACTGTCCAAAAGCTACAAAATATACATCATTACGAAGAAAAAACTTTGGCGTTTCATTAAAGTATTAATATTTCCAAAACTAGTGATAGTTGAAAGTAAAAATGTGTAGAAAAGTAAAAAAAAATTTTTTTGGGCAAATTAAATAAAGTGAAGTTTATGGAGTACAATATTCACATACCTATGGGCATTATAAGTCTCTAAAAGATATATACTTGCAGTAAAATATATTTTCTACCGATTTTATGCTGATTGAATCGATTTCGCGCCTCCCCTGCATCACATGATCGAATTTACTGGTTGTATCTTTAAAGATACAGTGAGCGCGTCTCCCTTATTTCCGTTGCGATTGAATTTTGTTTTGCGTGCTTGATATTCTTTATTATTTCGCTTTTATTTGCAACTTGCGCTTCATCTGTTGAGTGAGGAGGTTTACTTGGTGGTTTTCTAATAATAAATTCGCGATGGAAGAAAATTTTTGCCGTAGGAAAGCCAAAATTACTGATGACGAAATATGCGAATTACTTTGTAATAGCATTCCTTACGATAGTACCGACGATGAGAGTGATATTGACGATATCTTTGAGACTATTCCAAATAAAATTAAGGGTAATAAAAAAGATGTAGAAATGCAGTTAGTTCTTGATGAACACGAAACAGTGAATGAGACGGACAATGACATTGACCTAGACGCGTCCATTCACGATTCATTTCTGGATATGATATCAGATGATAATGATCCAGAAAATTTGCATTCAGATATTGATTATAATCCGTCTACTTCTAGTAGTGTACATAAAACTAAAAATCCTCGGGATTTATTCCCATCAGAATTTCAGGGAATTTGCGTTAACCCCAAATCCTCTGATTTTGAAAGAATTATATGGAAGAAAGGCAATTTACAACTTCACCATGAGCAGGTACTATTTCAGGGAGATAGTAGTCTTCCGAATGATATAGCATCTTTGGTAACGCCATACCAGATATGGTGCTATTTATTCCCACAATCGTTGGAAGAACATATAGTTGAAGAAACTTTAAAATATGTTGGAGTGAATGAGACCTTCTCTTTTGATATATTTGATTTACGCAAATTCATTGGAATACTTTTTTATATGACGTATTACAATCTTTCAAATTCTCGCGATTATTGGTCTGAATCAAGCAGTCGATCTGTATCTGTCATAAAAAATCAAATGAATAGGAGACGATTTGAAAAAATACGGGAGGTGATCCATTTCAATGATAAAGATGAGCAGCCTCCTTTCGACGATCCGGGTCGCGATAGGCTCTATCTTATTAGACCCGTCGTAGATACCCTCAATAAGACTTTCGGAAGTGTCCTAAATTGGAGAGATTATGTGTAGATGAACAAATGTGTTCCACAAAAACTGGGAGCTACATGAAACAATACTTGCCAAATAAACCAAAGAAGTGGGGGTTTAAGTTTTATGTTTTATGCGATACTTCTGGATATGCTTACAAATTTGAATTATACAGCGGATTAGCGGAGAAACCTATTCAAGCAGAACCTGATCTTCAGCCATCCGCAAATATAGTAGTAAGGTTAGTTCGCGAAGTCCCTCGTTTTAAAAATTATATACTTTTTTTTGACAATTACTACACAACGATCCCCTTGCTAGTATATTTACGAACCCAGGGTATCCTTTCCGTCGGAACAATTACGCGTAACAGAATTAAAAATTGTAAGCTCCCTGAAGAAAAGACCATGCTAAAATTTGAACGTGGTACCAGTCAAGAATATGTCTCGAATATATGTGGCATCGATGTGACATCTCTTAGCTGGAAAGATAACCGAGTTGTAAATTTGGTGTCTACCTATGTTGGAATGAAACCGTTGGTGCATTCAATACAAACCGCATCAGAGACTTTGACAGTGAAGGGGTTTGACAAAAAAGATAAAACCATCAAAATGATTCCCTGCCCGCAGATTATTAAAGATTATAATAGTCATATGGGTGGAGTTGACCTTATGGATAGCATGATGGGTCGCCATAAGATCACAATGAAAAGTCGAAAGTGGACTACTCGGGTGTTCTACCACCTTTTGGATATGAAATGCGTTAATGCCTGGATACTTTATAAAAGAATTAATAGAGATCGGCCAGATTTTAAAAATATTAGATTAGTCGATTTTAAGTTGGAAATAGCTGATGCACTATTTTCATATAAATTCAAAGAAACTCCTAATCGTGGACGGCCAACTTTGGAAACGCATATCAAGGAAAAGCGATGCAAGCCAAATTCAAGTGTAGCGCCTCCGAGGGATGTCAGATTAGACGGAACTGATCACTGGACGACGATGGATAAAAAAGGAAGATGCAAGTTTCCGAATTGCTCAGGACAGACACGGATGTATTGCAGCAAGTGTAAGGTAAATCTTTGTTTAACAGCTGAAAAAAACTGCTTTTATAACTACCATCATTTTTAAATATGTAAATATTCTATATTATTTGTTTTTAATTATACTTAATTTTAAAAAAATTATAGAATTTCAATAAAAATATGTTTATTTATTCACACTAAACAATGGTTTTTCTCAGTGAAATAAGTGAGTTTTATACTTTCATTGCAAAGGTAAGTTTCGCGTGAGTGCTCATTGTATCTTTAAAGATACAACCATTTTTTTCTCAATGACTTGGTAAAAATCGGAAAATTAAAAAAATTAAAAATCCAGTTATTTTTTCTTTAGCGTTTTACATATAATACATTTTTTTCACTTAAATCGGTCACCATGAGCATTTAAGGGTTAAGCCTGTTCTGTTACAAAACAAAATCAAGTTACTGATGAAGAAAATCGATCATAAATAAGAAATAATGAGTGGTCAAATGAAAATGCGCAAAGATTTTTTGTATGAAATATGAGCAGAAAAGCGTGTTACTCAGGTGTACGTGGCGTATGAGAACTTTCTTTCCTGCTCATTTTTCATACAAAAAATCTTTGCGTATTTTCATTCGACCACTCATTATTTCTTATTTATCCATCGATTTTCTTCATTAGTAATTTGAGTTTTTTTTTGTAACAGAACAGGCTTTAGCACAAATGCAAAAATTTGGCACAGAATCTGTTAATTTTAAATTTCTTTTCTGTTAAAGTTTGATTTTTTTAATTAAAAGAGCTGGAATGATTAATTAATTTTTCAAAAACTATAAGCTCTATCGGAAGGTGATGTATATACGGCTTATGGAGAATTTCATTAGCTTTCATTTGTTTTTCACATAAGATATACGTGATTAAAAGGATCAAATTTTTGCTTTAAGCTGAATAACGGTAAATTGAAAATATCTCGAAAACGTATCCATAGAAAAAAAATTAACTCGATTTTCGGAATCACCGAGCAATTCTACATAGGAATTGGATAGTGGCATCCATAGAACATTTTTGCTGTAAACCAGTGATATTATTGATTTTTATTTTTTCACTCAACAGAAATAATTATTATTTGATATTTATTTTTTCGATCACAAATAATGAATTTTTTTTTTCGCTCAGACATAATAATTTGTAATGAGTTTCTGTTTTTCTACTTAAAAATAATAACTATTTACAAAATTTAAAAAGCCATATAGAGCAAACCCGCTGAAATTTATACCTGAAAATTTTTGGACTTGTTACTGTTATTAGGGTGTCGCCACCTCTGAAAAGGATACGTCGGAAACTTCGTATGTATAATTATGCATACTCTATTTTCCTGCGGAAATTAGACAAAATTTCTACACTATATGAAGCTGAAGAAATTACTTATAGTGTAATTGTTTTCTATATGATCGCAAATGCATATGTCCATGTATATATTACCATATGACAGTTATAAACATATTAGGGTTATTCTCTGAGGTTTGCAAAGCCCTTGCACGGTGCTCGGATTGCACGGTTTGCAAAGCCGTCCCATACGAAAACCGGTTTTTACGGTGCAATCCGTGCAATCTATGCACCGTGCAAGGGCTTTGCAAGACTCAGAGAATACCCTTATTATTTCAGTGATGAATTATTGAGTTAATATTGCACCACCCTGTATCTATTATATCGAATTCAAAATGCATCTGCCTCACTCAACCGAATTGAAGTCGCATGTGACAGTGGTAAATATTAGATACCCGAGTTGGTTAAATGGGCGTATGTTCAGCTCTTGATCATTTGTACACAATTTGTTTGCTTGTTATTTGCGTCATTTGATACGTCTCTGAGTACTAGGAATCCGGGATTCTTGGCAAGTAATCCCGGGATTTTCGGGATTTGTAATTTACACTGATCGCAATAATAGAAACTCCTTTTCTTGACCAGTATTGGCTATATTGCTTTTTTTATTTAATAATTAATATTTTTTAAAATATTAATATTTTAGCTCATTGTACATATAACACCTCGCGATAGTAAATTTTAAACACAAATATCAATATATTCGCGAAACCATGGGCCAAATATAGTAAAATTTCGTTTTTAGTTTTTCACTCTGACGTCAGTAATTCAAAAATGATTTAAAAAATTCAGAGAAATGTGCTTAGAGAAGAAGTATGGGTATAAAATTAATGAGGAAATCCTGTAGAATTTAAACATATTCAAGTTTTTAGCGCAGAAGGGCTGCTAAATATTGAAAATGTAATTTTAAAATTTTATCCTTGAAATTTCGCAATATTTGTTCGAATTTTGTTCTTCTAACTTTGTCAGCTTAAAAATAACCTATTCGTCCTGGTGAATCCAAAAAATTTAAATTTTTTAAATTCTAAAGAAATTTCCTATTGCATTTGTTACCCATTGCATTGAATTTTTTAATAATTTTTGGAATTAATCATATCTTTGAAATTGCAAAGTCCTTCAAATAAATCCTGCGATCAGAGAGCAAAAAAAAAACCCCACTTTAAATAAAAAAGGAGGTTTCAAACCATGATACAGTAATTACAGGTATTGTCTTCCTAGAGAGTTTTGCTTCACATCGAAATTCGTGCTCCCTTATTTTCATTTTGACGCGGTTCAATGTTGATTCTTTTACTTTTATTTGGCTTTGATTTTTGTTTTCGCTCAATTTAATTTTTACAATTTTTCAAAATAAAAGAAAAAACGTTTGAAATTATGCGAGCCATACAAATTTTGAATTTATTTACAAGCGAATGTTTTTTTCCGGCTTTTGCAAATTGAATAAGTTCTCTGTACGATGGTTTGTTAAAAGAATACGTGAACATATATGGCATATGGGGTATGGAAAAAGGGATATTTCCAGCAGTAAACGTTTTAGTGTGGGCAACAATGATATTTTTTAAATAAGGCAGATCGGAATATGCGCTCTCTGGGAAGACAATACCTGTAATTATTGTACCATGGTTTCAAACCCATCTATTTATTATTTATTTCATGGTAGGGGAGCTTCTCAAACAATATAGAAGCAATTTTTTCGATTCAAGTTATTGAAAAGTAATGAATATCTACATCCCGGGACTAATCCCGGGATCCCGGGATTGTGACTTTTAATTCCCGAAAATCCTGGGATCGGAAAAATCCGAAAAATTAACATCCCTAGTGAGTACCCATGGGCACAACCTGTGAATGTCAGCATTGGAAATGCACGTGGCCATTTTTTGTGTTAATAGCCAATACTATGTATAAATTATAAATAGATTTGGGTAAAGGTACAAGTGCCATTTCATACATGTTTAGAAGACCTCAATAACCGATCTCCTTAGACACGCACCAACCACGTTTTGAACACAATGACGTCAATTTCGGCAGAGGATTTAAAAACAAATTAACATTATTATAAACATTCAGCCGACCATAGCATGAGTATGCATATTCCGCATTTGTTGAATTCCGCATTTGTTGAAGTAAATAGCGACGGTAATATGGATGTTTTCTTACACTTATTTGAAATGGACAACTGCGAAATTCAAATATTTTTTCAGCTTCCAATCATTACCTAATTTTTTTAAATATCCAGGTATGTATTAGGGTGCCCATCGAAAATGCTTCTTTTGGAAATTTCAAGACCCTACCCCCTAATTTTATTCGGTTTTATGAGAAATATTATTGCCTATGTTTTTAAAATTTTTAAAGTTCATTTAGAGGTCGCGACCTGTCGATTTAGGTCAGAAAATGCGTTTTTGTAGATTTATGAGTTTTTGAATTACTGTTTTTGATTCGATTTCAAAGATCGAAGATGATCTGAGAAGAGGATATATAGGCCTTTAAAATGGTACTAGAGTGCCAGTTGCTGTCGAAATTCGACAGTTTCTCTAGTTTTAGAAGCCTTGGAGAGGTTTTCTAACTAAACACGTAGCAAAACTTATACGGTACAAATTAACTAACCGGAAAATCTTCTGCTAAAACGTAACACAATTTTTTTTTATCTGAGAAGGTCTTTGGAGGACTTCGGCAGGACTTGGAATTGACCCGATACATTCAAGTTTATCGCTAAATTTCAATGATTTGATACATATCGATAGTTCGATGAATTTCAAGAACACTAAAATTCGATAACTCAACAAAATTCGTTAACTCGACCAATTTCGATAACTGTGAAATTCAGGGCTCGATAAATTTCGATAACTCAAAAATGTAAAAACTTTGGATACCGTTATAAATTTTTACTTTTGACTTCTCCACATTTTTCGGAAACTATCTAAACATTTTGATAACTCGTTACACTCTGTTAAGACGATTAAATTCGATAAGCAGTGATAAATCGATAAGCTTATATAACCTTGAAATTTCGATAAATCGATATATTTTGAAAATTCCATAAACTTTGCTTTGTTGAACCAACCAATTTCAGTAGATCAATAATTATCGATAACTCTGTAAGTTGAAAGAACTCCATGCATTACGACACCTCGATATATTTCGTTAAGTCTATAAATAATGATAATTCAATAAATATCGATAACTTGATACATTTCTTTAACTTGACAAATTTCGTTAATCCCACACGTTTTTATAGCTCGATAACTATCCGTAAATTTGGACAACTAAGTTTCTGTGTCTATGAATTTCGACAACTCAGTAAACATTGATCAGTTTGAATAATTCGATACGTTGCGATAACTTAATAAGCATGGATAAATTTCGATAATTATAAACTTCGATGATTCGATAAATTTCAGTAACCTTTATGGCTGATTTTATTTCGATTCCTATCGGAAAATTTCAACTCTGTTAACCTAATTCTTATGTATTTCTCATTGTCTCAATTTTCGCCTTTATCTCAATTTTCGTCTTTATCTTCACTTTTGCCTTTTTTTGTCTTCATCGTTATCACTTGTTTCTTCTTCTTCATATTTATCTTTATTTCAAAGTTTAATTTCAAATACGAAGTAAAACAAAATGCGAAACAGCTTAAATTGAACAGGTTGCAAAAACAACCATACACAAATATGGAAATTTTTAAACGACGATTTTCAACCAATTTCGAAACTATAAAAACTCTCCTCATCTACAGAAAATTACCTTTCCAACGGTGTTTTTGGTTTTGAAATCGGTAACTTTACCTTGGTCTTCATCTTTGTTTTTATCTTTCACATCTTTGCTTATATCCTTTTCTTTTTCTATTCACGTAGCGATGACGTGATAAGATGTGACGTCATTTTATGTTATGTGATAGGATGTCATGTCATGTGTTGTCATATCCTCTGGTTTCATGTCATATGATGTAATATCATGTGATGTCAAGTCATGTGATGTCATGCCATATAATGTGATGTCACATCATATGATGTCATGTCATGTGATATCATGCCATATAATGTGATGTCATATCATCTAATGTCATGTCACGTGATATCGTGTGATGTGATATCATATTATGTCATGTAATATCATGTGATGTCTCTTCATATCATGTGATAAAATGTGATGTGATATCATGTAATGTGATCACATTCCATGTTCCGATTAGTATATCGATAAATCTGTTGATAGCTGTGTCGATAAAAATACCGATAACAATATCCATAAACATATAAAAAAATACAACGATTGTAAAATCGATTAATTCATCGATAAATATAACAATCATCAGTATCGATTGTTGTACATATCGTTAACAATATAAATGACTAAATCGATAACAAAATCAATTATTTAATCGACTATTATACCCATCACAATATCCATTATTGTATTGATAACAATATCGATTATTATATCGATCACAGTTGTTTAATCAATAACAGTTTCGATAACAATATCGATTATTTTATCATAGCAATGGCGATTATTATACCGATAAAAATATCAAGTTTTATATCGATAACAATATCGATCTTCAGCCTCATCCTTTTCTTCATATTTATCTTTATTTTTGCATATTCCACTTCACCTTTACCTTAAAGTGTTTAAATTTACTTTGATCTTCGCATTTGCCTGTACCTCTAGGCATCGTTGTTTTTGTTTTTATTCTCAAACCGCTTAACCGCTGAGAACCATTTCCATGTGCATTATTCCCCTTGAATTTGAAAATTTACTCCCAACCAACCAACTGCCGCTAAAGAAGTTTCACTTCATAAATTCAAGAAATGTTTTTACCCTTTCAGTTACCCTAATTCTTATGTATCTGTCATTGTCTCCATTTTCGTCTTTATCTTCACCTTTGCTTTCATCGTTATCATTTATTTCTTCATCTTCATCTTTATTTCAAAGCTTAATTTCAAATGCGAAGTGAAACAACATGCGAAACATGTCAAATTGAACATGTTGCAGCAACATCTATACACAAATACGAAATGTTTAAACGACGGTTTTGGCCGTAATTTTCACCCAATTGTGAAACCATAAAAACTCTGCTCATCTACGGAAAAATGCCTTTCCAATGGTGTTCTCGGTTTGAAATCGGTTCGGTAGAAACGCCAAACGAACGGAGACAAAATGTATGTTCGCGTATTAATATATTAATATAGAGATATGTTGTCGGACTTGGCTTGTTGGGATTTATTATCGGGTAAAATAAAAAAAAAACATATTTCTCTTAATTTTTTTAAATATTGACCATCGATAATTTCCACAATTTCAAAATGTGTAGTGCCATCTAAAACTAAATCCATTTTTAAATAAACTGATAGCTTATTTATTGCAATCGCATAAAAATTGTCGAAGTTAGGCGACTTCTCTTAAATACGGCCTTGAATTTATTTTGTGTATGCAATAAATGAGCTATCAGTTTATTTAAAAATAGATTTAGTTTTAGATAGTACTACATATTTTGAAATTTTGGAAGTTATCGATGATCAATTTTTAAAAAATTAAGAGAAATACATATGTATTTTTTTATTTTACCCGATAAAAAATCCCAACAAGCCAAGTCCGACAATAGACTATTATATACCATTTTAAAGGCGTATATATCCTCTTCTCAGATCATATTCGATCTTTCAAATCGAATCAAGAATAGTTATTCAAAAACTCATGAATCTACAAAATCGTATTTTCTGATCTAAATCGACAGGTCGCGACCTCTAAATGACCTTTAAAAAATAGGCAATAGTATTTCTCATAAAAACGAATAAAATTAAGAGGTAAGGTCCTGAAATTTCCAAAAAAAATCATTTTAGATGGACACCCAAGTATGTATGTTAAATTTAAATACAGCATTGTTTTTTTCCTGCACATCGAGATAAATTTTTTATTGATGAAAAACCTACAGGGTGACAATAAATAGCCGGTACAAAGTTTAGCATGCGCTGCCACAAATATAAAGTAGGCTAATTATTTTGCTTTTGTTATATTCTCCATAGTCTTTTGTATTTGTACAGGCTTTTTCGGCTTCATAACGATTATTTGTTGTGTGTATCAGAATGTCAAACAAACGTAGTGCAACTTTGGAATTGTTTCGTCAAAGAAAGCGTTAATGTGAAATTGTTCGTTTGCTTGGTGTTGCGAAAATGACGGTGTCAGCCGCAGTTTGACGGTCCAGCGAGCTCGGCAATGAAGGCGACCGTCCCTGAAGAGCACAAAAGCGGTCCGACATCACGTCCGCATCAAAAAGCGAGTTCAACCAAATTCGCGGGTATCAATAAGCGGGTGATAAGCAATTAACTTAAAATTAAATTTTTACTTAAAAAACAAACAGAAAAATTAAAAAAGGAATTTTAACAATTTTTAGGAAAAATACAAAAATTAATTAATTTAAAATAAGTTAATTAAAATAAAAAAGGCTAAGTAAAGACAAATTTATGGAAATTCGAATTTAACGCTTGCTTAGTACCTAATACGTTCCTACCCATATCACTTATAGCTTTAACGGGAAAACCATCGCAGGCCTGTGTAATGAGAGGCGTGATGACATGCATATGCTAGAAGTTTTAACAATTTTCATGAAAAAAAAAAAAATTTTAATTAATTAAAAATAAAAAACGTTTACTTAAAAAAGGACAAAATATACTAAAAAGACCCCTAAAGCCTAAGTAGAAAGAAAGGCTTAGGGGAATTCAATTTTAATGTACTAGCGGTAACACTAAGGAAAATTGAAAAGAAATATTCTCTTACTACTTAATGAGATGCATGAAGTTCTCATCTTTTAATGTGCTTGTGTATTAAATATCCCTGCAAAAAAATTATCAATTGATTAAAATAACCAACTAATAGTTAGTTTTTTTCGGGATTTCGATATATACCTAACTTTTAATTAGCTATGACAAAACTAACTTTAAGTTAGTTGCAAAGTCGTGCAGGAGTCATGCTGACGTTATTGGGAGTTTTTTTGTTTTTATTAAGTTATGTATTATTTAAATTATTAATGTTATTTATACTATATACAAAACTAGCAAATACCCGGCGTGCTTCGCGATGCCTCGTGAGTAATTTTGCATCAAAGTTAAGGTGAAACCGTATTGAAACTCAAATGGGAAACCCTCTTCCGGGGAAGAATTTTGCCTTTATTAGTATTTATAATTCATCTGGCCGGCCATTGTAACCCTAGTAGATATGTATGTACAAATAATGTGTTGTAATCGATTGGTAATAATAAAAGTTAAGATCTATCTCCACAAATCAGTGTCGTATCAGTTCAGTATCATTGCCAATCAGCATCGATCAGTGATACCAATTCACATACATCCGTAGTATGTCGTCCGGTACTAATGATCAATTGGCAATTATTGCCAAATTATATAATTCTGGATAATTCCGTACCAACTCGATTAATTTTCCCTCCATATCAAACAAAACTTGCAATAGAATACCGTCAGCTCGCCAGTGAAATACACAAACAGATCTTTGCCGAGTTAACTACACTCTAAAAAATTTTTGTTTAAATGTAAGCATATTAACCAGTTTCCTCTCTTAATGTATGCAAATTTGCACACCGTGTTAATCAACTTAAATACTAATTTTTCACTTTTACTTACCGTATGAGTAAAAATAAAATAAAAATTAAAATGACATAATAGTGCGAAGTGTCTAAAAATGCCTAAATCTAAAAAAAAATTTGTCAAGACGCGATCGGAGAATAGTGGCGGCGCGAATAGAAACGATGCCTTCACGCGATCAGCCACGACAACTGCAATCGGAATTATATCTGCGTTTATTTATTGACCTCAAATCAATTNTTGTCAAGACGCGATCGGAGAATAGTGGCGGCGCGAATAGAAACGATGCCTTCACGCGATCAGCCACGACAAACTGCAATCGGAATTATATCTGCGTTTATTTATTGACCTCAAATCAATTATATAGGTGATTTTTAACAATAAAATCTATCTACACACATCAGTGCCGTACCAGTGTGAAAAATATGATATCGTTGCCTCAGTCCCAAATAGAGTTATTCAGAAACGTCCGGCACAGTGCCGTTTTTTATCGTCAGTGCTGTTTCAGTGTTCGTTCCGTATTTTTTTTATACACTCTAAAAACTGCATGTAAAACCACTACTGAAAAGTGTTTATTTTCAACCAAAATCTGTATAAGTATACGCATGAGATATTCATTTGGATTTTTGAACTTGAGATGTTTAAAATAAACACATGAAATGTTTAAAATTGCAAACGTTTTTCACTCAAAAATACATTTCCTACTAAAAATAAAAATTAAGTACATTTTATGTGTAATTTTGTTTTACGCGACAAATTTGATTTGTAAAAGTAAACAGGCACTGTTTAATTTTATTAACACGGTGTGTAAATTTGCACACATTAGGAGAGGAAACTGGTTACTGGTTACAAACAAATTGTAGATCAAATTTTATACATTTTATGTATAAACTGTGTAACTCCTCAGGCCCCGCAGGTATGCCTCCACATGAGCTAAAACTTAAAGCTAGGACACCCATAATCCTTTTACGCAATCTTAAGCCACCCGAGTTGTGTAAAGGTACGCGTCTTCAAATCATACGTTCTTTTCCCAATCTTATAAAGCAACAATTTTGACCGGCAACGGGAGAAATAACGATGATTCCAAGGATACCAATGATCCCAACGGATTTTTCTTTTACGTTTAAACGTGTCCGGTTTCCAGTTAAGACCTGCTTTTCCATAACCATCAATAAGTCCCAATGGAAACCTTCAACGTTGTCGGCATTGATCTTCGTAACGAAGTGTTTACGCATGGCCAATTATATGTGGCACTTTCACGTATCGGTTCATCAGAAAATCAAACTTTTCTTATTCCCAGAAATGGGAATGAAACGCAAAACGTTGTTTTTACTGAAGTGTACAACAACTAAAATTTAAATAACTCTATTTTATAATCATTACTGATGCTTTCCATTTCCAGACAACCGGTCAGGTACGAGCATGATTTTTAATTTCGAGCAAACTCAAATACATTGTTTGTTGGTCCAAATAATGAGACACGTATTTTTTCTTTTGGCTCGGAAAAATTTTTCGACCGAATTAAACGCGATTTTGTTTTTTAGGCAAAAATCGATTATTCGAATTGACAGTGAGAATTTTTTTTTTTAAATGCCCATAACTTTGTCAAAATTTAGTAGATTCCAACAATGTTTTTACTCAAATGTCAGTAATTCTTGTAACTTCAAGGTAGAATGATATAATTATTGATTTTCATTATTTAAAATTTTTTACCGGGAAAGAGACACTTTGAACTACAATGAACCCAAATCTCTAATAGCGAAGATTTTTTTTTCTGAGTTATGATTTTTTATAGAAAATATACGTTTTTGTGGTACATACTACAATATTTTTATATTGTTTAACTAAATGGAGCATATGTATGTAATATATCAGTAAAAAGTACAGCCGGGATCATTTTTTGTGTATCAAATAGATATTAGAACACACTTTCCATCATACAGTTTCGAAATACAAAATCACATTTTCCCGCTTTTTATAATCGAAACTAAATATACATCCATACATATATCTGCTTTTGCTAAGGTTATATTTTTTGTCTTTTTTCTATCTAGATCCCTGTTTGTTCTAATTACATTTATGTTATTCTGTCATAAAATCGATAAATATCGATAACAAGATCGATAAATATCGATAACAAAATCGATAAATATCGATAACAAAATCGATAAATATCAATAACCAAATCGATAAATATCGATAACAAAAACGATAAAATTATCCGTAACAAAATCAATAAATATCGATAACAAAATCGGTAAATATCGATAACAAAATTGATAAATATCGATTAACAAAATCGATAAAATAATCGATTAATATCGATAACAAAATCGATAAAAATATCGATAACAAAATCGATAAAAATAATCGCCAACAAAATAGTTAAAAATATCGATTACAAACCCGATAAAAAAACGGTAAAAATATCGATTGTTATATCGATAAGTTCCGAAAATATCGATAGCAAAATTGATAACAATATCGATTAATATTTCGATAATGAAATCGATAAACAATCGATAAATATCGATAACAAAACCGACAAAAATATCGATTATTTTATCGGTAAGTCCCGAGAATCCCGAAAATCTCTAAAATCCCAAAATAGTGCCCGGATTGAGTCTTATATGCTTTTCTCTTTAGTTACCTTTATTTTAATGTTTCTTCCCCTATCTTCATC
This sequence comes from Rhagoletis zephyria, assembly GCF_001687245.7. NCBI lineage: Eukaryota > Metazoa > Arthropoda > Insecta > Diptera > Tephritidae > Rhagoletis > Rhagoletis zephyria. The sequence goes on along the minus strand of NW_016157618.1, from coordinate 145,434 downwards.
TTTACTTTTATCGGTATCCTCATCCTCCTCTTTGTCTTTACTTTTATGTTTATCATTTTCTACATCTACATATTCCCCTTCACCATTGCCCTTATATATATAAGTAAAGTGTTTAAAATTACCTTGGTCTACATTTTTGCCTTTATTTTTACGCATCTTTGTTCTCGTTTTTATTTTTACTTTTGCCTTTATCCTTTTCTTTATTTATGTACGTAGTCACCTTTACTTTCATTCTTGTATTTGTCCTTTTCTATTCTTTAACCTTTTATTAGCAAATTTTTGTTAAATTAATAGCATATGCATACACACAATAAGCACTTGTTTCAGCCCCAACCATTTCCGTTGCATCATTTCCGTTGCACCAGTTCCGTCGCATCATTTCCGTGTGCAATTTCCGTTGAATTTGCCAATTTACTCCCAACCAACCAACCGCCGCTAAAGAAGTTTCACTTCAAAAGTATAAAATACATTCTTACACACTTATGTATATTTTAAAGCCTTTTATTATTAAAAGTTTCAAGAACGTTTGTAAATGTATTTAAAAGATCAAAGGTCCGAGGCGAAACCTAAGGTTACAATGGCCGGCCAGATGAATTATGGATACTAATAAAGGCAACATTCTTCCCCTGAAGAGGTTTTCCAATTTGAGTTTCAATACGGTTTCTCCTTAACTTTGAAGCAAAACTGCTCACGAGGCGTCACGAAGCAAGCCGGGTATTAGCTAGTTTCATTATAAATAAAATGTTTCTTGTAATTTACGTTGAATGTAATTAAAAAGCCTTGAACCAAGTTCCCACGGGCATTGCCAATAACTTTGTTCGCTTCTGAATTAGATACCCCGTTTACACGGCACATTCTTAATAGAGCTGTAAAACTATCGATAGTCATCCCATTCGATGTTTTCTATAGTTTGCATTGAAACTATCGATACTATCGGATAATTTTAACATGCATTGGCGAAGATATTTATATACACTTTTTAGTTTTATTTAGTTCCTGAAGAATTAGCTAATTGTTATATAGCGATTTTCAGTAAGTTTGTCCTTTCTCTTCGATTTTTAAAATATTTTAAACCGATAATATAAAAACCTAAAAACCCAATCGTAGAAAAACAAATCTCTTGTAAACGTAAAGAAAACCGTATGTATTAGAAAACACTTTCATCAGTCCAACCCCGGCTACGCCACAGTATTTTTGCATAGAACTCACTCCAAAATTTAAGGAAAAGTCCATATTTCAAGCATGTGCTACAAGAACCCAAATCATTGTACAAATAGCCGAACCGTACCCTGACTTCTGCGTGATTATTTATCCATTCAAAGAATCAAACGGAATCACAAGAATCTCCAAAATTTTACTAACCCTGGCTTATATCAATAGTTTCTTCCAACGACGCAGAATCACTAACAACATAGTATGGTTCCAAAAAGATATTCAAACTAGCTTTTTTAAATTTAATTACACCCGATTTATATGATTCAAGTACTTTAAAGCAATTCTGGTTCATTCTATTTTGAGTTTTCTATTTGCTTTTACACGCTTAAATTTTGTTGAATTACAGTTTTGGGTTCTTTAAATGGGAAACAACGAAAATGTCAAAAGCAAAGCAAGAAACTTTAAACCACTTGACGGTACAGACGCATACACATGTACTCTTCCCTTTTATTCTCAACCCCTCTCTTTCACAAGCAAGCAGAATTGAATTCAATACTTGAACCGTATAAACCCGGTAATAGGTAAAAAATAGTGTAAGCAAATCAATGTTGCCAAATTCCCATTTTCAAAAATATAGAAATGCCTACTAAGTAGTACATATAATATAAACAATATGTATATTTCCTCAAACAAACACTATCGATAGTGGCCAATGACTATTCGATATTCAGTTTACCGTTATTCAGCTTAAAGCAAAAATTGGATCCTTTTAATCACGTATATCTTACGAACCAATTTAACAATCTTAATATAAAGTACGGTAAATGAAAGCTAATAAATTTCTCTATGAACCGTATATACATCACTTTCCGATAGAGCTTATAGTTTCTGAAAAATTAATTAATCATTCCAGCTCTTTTTACTTTATAATGAAAAAAATCTAACTTTAACAGAAGAAAAATTTTCTGTTACAAAAAAAAAATCAAATTACTAATGAAGAAATTCGATGGATAAATAAGAAATAATGAGTGGTCGAATGAAAATACGCAAAGATTTTTTCTATGAAAAATGAGCAGGAAAGAAAGTTACTCATACGCCACGTAAACCTTAAACCTGAAATCGCATTTTCATTTGACTACTCATTATTTCGTATTTATCCATCGATTGTCTTCATCAGTAACTTGATTTTTTTTTTGTAACAGAACAGGCTTTAGTACAAATGCAAAAATTTGGCACGAACCTGTTATTTTTTAAATTTTTCTTCTAATAAAGTTTTATTTTTTTAATTTTTTCATTAAAAAATAATAAAAAAACTGGAATGATTAATTAATTTGTCAGAAACGATCAGTCCTATCGGAAAGTGGTGTATATATGGTTCATGAAGAATTTCATTAGATTTCATTTGCCGTATTTTATATTAAGATTTTTAAATTGTTTCGTAAGATATACGTGATTAAATGGAACCAATTTTTGCTTTAAGCAGTTTAAAAAATTTTAATTAGAAGCCGGGGTCTCCCTTTGCGCCAAGAAGCAAATTTTATGCTTATGATCCTCTCAGTTGCTTCGTTTAAGTGAGGTATTGAAAAAAAAAAATTTACATATTTTTTCAAACTGTGGAAAATTACCTAAGCACTTCATCTATATTTCCTCATGGAAATACTAAGAGTTCGCTAAAAAGAGTATCTAACTCTATGCCTTTTTTTACCAAATTTTTTTACAATGACAGTAAATCGACAATGAAAAAAATTGTAAAGCTGAATTTACATGAGGCGATTTTCTAGGCGATTCAACATTGCTCAAGAAAAATCACTAGTGTAAATGGTGATTCAAAAATCGCTTGCCTCAAAGTAGACAGAGAGCCAACTTTTGCAGGCGATTATCGCCTATCAAAAAATCGCCTCATCTAAAGGCAGCTTAAGTTATAATAGGCAAAAACCATTCGAATATTCAAATTTGCTGTTATTTAACTGAAAGATATTTTCGAGATAACTAACAATACTCGACAAAAAACGTCAGTATTCTTTTTAAATAATTTAAGCTCCATCATATTATCGCAACTGGAACGTAACGACCCGGCGATATGCCCGTAAAACGATTGATCTTTTTGTTGTATTAATTTCTTGAGCATATCCAAGCAAGTTCCAGCGTTATATAAAAACCTTAAGACAATCCTAAAGTATTTTGTTTGAAGTGAAAATCAGTACCAATCAGGACAAATTTTGAAAAACCAGGGCATTAGCGTACTGATTGAAGAAATAAATAAAAATCAGTACAAGAGTTGAAAAATCAGCACTGTACTGATAAAAGCAGTACGTCTGGCAACCGTACGCATGATTGTTCTTTTTTCCAAGCAAGAACAACCCCTCCCTTTGAAAATTTGCGACTAACTGAACGCTGACAATGCAAAAGTGAATTAAAGCTCAGTTAGTCTAGTCTTAACTTAATTTAACTTACCATAAGAAATCATTACTCAACACGTCAAATTAAGCCAAGAGCGGAAATATTTTGTTTTTTTATTTTCTTTTTCAGCTGTTTAACAATTCGCCGCCTAAAATGCCACATCAAAAAAATCCAGGCAAACAAAAATGATTGCGTTCATTTATTTTTAAGATATACAAAAACGAGAGTCTGGCAAGCCTTATTCTCTCACCGCTCTCAATTTCCGTAAGGCTGTAACTTAGGTTTTAACCTACAGGTTCTTAAGTTTCTTTCAGTAAGTTTGTAAGTCGGCGTTGGACTTAACTGCAATATATAACTGTTTGTTATATATTAGCGTATTATGCTAAATTTTTATAATTTATGATCAGTGTGACCGTTTTGATCCAAGTGGATCAAAAGTGATACATTTGTCGAAGAATTTTGGAGGGATACTTCTTTTTAAATTTTGATTATTTTCCAATCGTGTAAAAAAATTCCCGTAGAAGTCGAAAAACATAGTTTTTCATATCTTATTTCGATGACGGCGCGAGCTATTGCCGAAAAAATTGATTCCGCACCAATAAAAATATATTATTTATTTTTGTCAAATATTTTGGACATTGTCAATCGAATGAACATGGAATTTCAAAGCGAATCGTACATGTTGCATAAGTTATATAGCAATTTTGAAATATTGTAATTTGTTGTCAAACCAAGCTGTATGAGGGGGGGGCGAAATAACACAAACGGCAATGACGCAAAATTTGCTTTATTTCACTTTTAAATGGGAAATAATACCAACATCTTGCCTTTGTGTTTGTCAATGTTATTGTGGCTTATTAACATTTTATACTTAATATTTTTATTGAGCTTTTTACCACGATTGTTTATTAGGAAAAATTGAAAAAGCAACAAAGTCTAAGCGGTAGAAGTTATAGCAGCTATTTCGNCTTAAAATTTTTATTGAGCTTTGTACCACGATTTGTACTATTTGTAACAAAAACAGTTTACTGGCAGAAGGAAAAAGAACTTTGTTTATTCCAAAAATACAATTAAAAACAAAATTTGATATAATTCATATGAAGAAAGTAATATTCACAAAATATTTTTCCTTTTGAAAAGTCTAACAAAATATAGGAAAAGAGTCGTCTTTAATAACTGCTCAAAAAATTGGACATAGCGCTTTTGTATGAATTTTATCTGCATGCTTTTCAATATGTTGGAAAACCTTAAAATGTTTGCATGGAACCATGGCGCAATAAACAGGTGAAGTAATAAAACAACTTTCTCGCTTTATTTTCTGTCATTCGGCTGCCTGATAGTCAAATTTTAAAGGCAATTTTTCAAATAAGGCAGTGTCAAAATCTTTTTCGAGCTCTAAATCCTTCACCTGGTATAATTCCGCCATGGCATGGAACATACAAAAGTTGCCGTTCCTGTTCGCAGCATATAACACAGAGAATATTGTTTTGAGTTTTGTTTTCAGCTAAAATTTCTGCATTATCATCACTGGTTTCACCATATCCGAAATGTGGATTTTACATTGTGGTACGAAGTAGTGATGTAACAAGTAATTTTTAAGCAAAAAAAAACCGACTTCAATTCTCATATNGTTTTCAGCTAAAATTTCTGCATTATCATCACTGGTTTCACCATATCCGAAATGTGGATTTTACATTGTGGTACGAAGTAGTGATGTAACAAGTAATTTTTAAGCAAAAAAAAACCGACTTCAATTCTCATATAAAAATTTAAATTTATCGTTAATTTCTTCATGATCCAGTGAACAGATTTAAACCAAACTACCACGGGACCACCTTTGAGGTAACACTTTTCCTTTAAAAAAGTAATTATCGAAACCGGTTAACGTGTTCCAAAGTTATCGGGTAACATACATAAAAAAACAATACAAAATATTCCGACGAACTGATAACTTCCTCCTTTTTGTGAAGTCGGTTAATAAGATTATACATATATAAGACATTTTCGCTATTTCTATTATACTAATTGAACTGATACATCTAAGACATTTTCGATATTATTATTCTAGTACTGAATTGAACTCATACATGTAAGACATTTTCGTTATTATTATTGTACTAGTACCAAGTACAACAGATACGAGCATTTTTTTTGCAATCAATAAATGTTAAATTGTTTTGGAAAATGGTTTTTCATAAAAATTATTGGTTTTATTCTATATTGATACTTTGATACATAAAATAAAAAAGTGATACATATTGATACATTTTAAGTCTTTCCTCTGCTACAATTTTTCACAAGCCCGCGGTCACACTGTTTCTGATTGTGCCAAAACCGAATGAATTGTACCGAAAGTGCCTTTGTGAATGAAAGTCCGAAAATGGCACTCTTGTGCATACTTTTCCATCACACACATTTACTTACATACTATAACAGGGGTGGGCAAGGCCGAGGCCGAAAAGAGCCACATGTAAAATCTAAATGCTACAAAGAGCCACAAAGAACAACAAAAACAAAAATTTTATTTTTAAATAAAATTATTATTAGAAATGAAAAACATTAATTTTATTATTATTCTAATGTACGTAATATTACGTTCAAATTGGCCCCATTTAACTTGTTAAATGAAAACAAGTAAGAAAGTCTAAGTTCGGGCGGAGCCGAACATTAAATACCCGGAGCAAGTATTAAATATATGTTTTCCACCTTTCCGAAAGCTACCGCTACATGATAAGCCGGCGTGTATAAATTTTAAGTAAACTAGCGTCCTTAAATTTCAAAATATTGAAATTTCAAGCATTTCTGAAATTTACCGTTATATGAAAAGCGGCCGTAATTTTAG
>NW_016157618.1:132724-135083 GCF_001687245.7 Rhagoletis zephyria | reverse complement strand
CCAAGTATTGAGTAAATGCGCTATGTATAGTTTTCTTTTAAAGCAAAAGTTCTAATTGGCGAGGGGATTGATTTTTGGTTCTTACATAGAACACTGATAAGATTCACAAACTTATCTTAGGGCTTAATTAAAATAATCCACATTATTTGTAGACGAATACATTTGTGTTCGTATGAAATAGTAGCTTATGTCGGGAGGCTGGCTTTAGTAAAATGTACCATTTCTTATATTCTTTAAACCACAAGAAATTTTTTTATGAGACTTTATACGAATATTGACTTGCTAGCATCGCAACTGCCTCTTTTACGTTTATTCTCCAAGAGTTCTTCAACGACTCGGCGCCAGTGAGTCTTTCGCAATCGTATGCTGCGAATGGTTCATTATACTAAAGCCAGTCTTCCGACATAAGATACTATTCTATACGAACACAGATATGTATACTTCCTAATAGGCTTGTAAAATGCCCAATACCCAAATCCCTCGCATGAGTTATTATCGGTAAAAAATTGGGTATGCTCAAATCTGGCATCGCTGCAGCAAGTATGTACTTTGTCACGCCAGTGAAAAAAAAGTACAACTGTACTTTTTTCAGTACAATTAATTTTAAAAAGTACAAAAGTACAGTTTGCCGATTTTAAGTACAATTTCAACATCAAAAATACTTTTTGTACCAAACGCTCAAATCTCTTCTAGCACTTTGATTCTTAATCCGTTTACATTTAAGTAAATGGATATACCTATATTTCATATTTGCTTCATATAGCTTCATATAGAAACAATGTCTTCGTTAATTAAAATAAGAGATTTTCTGTAATATAATAACTTTACGGCACTCACGTATTGATCAGATTTTACTATTTATTTTATTATTTTTTTTTAATTTTTTTTTTCTTTTTATAAAAATATAATTTGTTCTTTAACAAATCTGCATAAATCCAAGTTTAATACTTTGTGCAACATTAAAAAAATCTACAAGCTTTCGTAAAAATTTCGAGGTTTTAAATTTTAGTATAGTAAATTGCAAGTTTAAAGTAGCTGGGACTTACCGCTGATTTTTGGCAATTTTTTATTTTTATTTTTTTGTTAACGAAAATTACTCATTTTTTCCATACGAAGTGTGTTCGACGACTTTTTTATATGGAGAAAATGAGCAACTGCTTCATCAAAAAAAAATCTTAAAAGACTTTGTTATATTAAAACTGAATGGGCTACAAAACTGCATACTCAAAATATTTCTAGGAAATCTAATTAAAAAGCTCGAAATTTTTACGAAAGTTTGTTGATTTTTTAATGTTGCAAACAGATTGAACCTTGGATTTGTACGGCTTTTTGTTAAGAATAAACTGTATTTTTACAAAAAAAAATACATAACCTTACTAATATTATAAATGTGAAAGTTTGTATGTTTGGATGTTTGGGAAATCATCACGCGGAAACGACTGAACGGATTTGCATGAAGTTTTGTATGCAGATAGCTTATGGGCCAGATTAGTTAATAGGCCATTTTTTTAAGAGTATCCACCTGTTAAAAAGTTTAATTTATTTAATATGCGGGAACGACTGAATGTATTTTCATGAAAATTTGCACAAAGATAGGTTATGACCTAGATTGGAACATAGGCTACTTTTCTTAAGAGTTGCCACCTGTTAAAAAAGTTGAATTAAATTAATACGCGGAAACGACTGAACGGATTTGCATGAAGTTTTGTATGCAGATAGCTTATGGGCCAGATTAGTTAATAGGCCATTTTTTTAAGAGTATCCACCTGTTAAAAAGTTTAATTTATTTAATATGCGGGAACGACTGAATGTATTTTCATGAAAATTTGCACAAAGATAGGTTATGACCTAGATTGGAACATAGGCTACTTTTCTTAAGAGTTGCCACCTGTTAAAAAAGTTGAATTAAATTAATACGCGGAAACGACTGAATGGATTCGCATGAAATTTTGCAAGCAGATAGCTTATGACCTACAATCAGAAATAGGCTAATTTTTTGGAAGAGTTGCCACATGTTAAAAAAGTTTAATTAAATTAATACGCGGAAACGACTAAACGGATTTGCATACAATTTTGCACACAGATAGCTTATGACCTACGTTAGAAAGTAGGCTACTGTTTTTAAGAGTTGCCACCTGTTAGAAATGTTTAATTTAATTAATACGCGGAAATTAATGAACTGATTTGCATGGAAGTTTTCACACAGATAACTTATGAGCTAGGCTGAAAAATAGGCTACCTTTTTTAAGGTTACCACCTGCTAAAAAAAGTTTAATTAAATTAATACGCGGGAAAGTCTGAACGGATTTGCATGAAATTTTGCAAGCAGATAGCTTATAACCTACAGTGGAAAATAGGC
>NW_016157618.1:132031-132458 GCF_001687245.7 Rhagoletis zephyria | reverse complement strand
AGGCTACTTCCTTAACCGGTTTTCCGATCAGAACGAAATTTAGTACACTTACTACGGATTTCGGAAGGATGGTCTTAGACTGAAAGTAAGTCCGGCAACTCAAGGCTTCTTCCATACATATCTCTGGAAGTATTTGTGGGGGAGAACTGAAACCTGGTATAGTGATATGTATGTGAAATCAATGTTGGAATTAATTGATTGATGTTTTAATCAGTTAGTTAATTCGATTAAATTCAATCTGATCACAGTTAATCGTGATTAATTTTAATCTGACTAAACAGTTAATCGTAACCGCGATTAAAAAATTAATTTTTAATCATTAACTCTTAATTTGATCAAGTAGGTTTGGTGATTAATTAAGTTATGCTGGAATTTCCCTGTGCACACAAAGCAAGTTAATCCGGTATGGCTAAGTCGGGTTTCCTCA
>NW_016157618.1:110361-131959 GCF_001687245.7 Rhagoletis zephyria | reverse complement strand
TAAGCGTAAAACACAAAATAATTACTATAACTGGTGTTTGGATTCAAACTCGGACAAACTAGACGAATTAATCAGATTTTATTTTTAATTGGATTAACGATTAATTTTTTAAATTAATTAAACGTAATCGCAGCCAACGATTAACGATTAAAAAAATGTTATCATTAATCGTACAGTTGATTACGACTAATTAATTATAATCGGCGAACGCGATTAACACTTTAATCGTTAATTTTTAATCGTTAATCAGATTAACAGTTTGCCAACACTGTGTGAAATCATGTTCATATTCACGGAGAAAAATGGACGTTTTCGGTAAAGAGGCGTAGCACCTCCCATACTGACTGAAAGTTTCATATTGCATATCTCTTCAAATGTTTGGGGTAAAGCACTCAAGCTTGGTATGGAAATACATACATATGTATGTATGTATGTGAAACGAATACCATACTCATGGAGAAAAATGAGAGTTATTGGAAAAGGTGTTGTGGCAACTCCCATGCAAATTGATTTTTCTATGCTGCATATCTCTGGAGGTGTTTATTGCAGAGGACTGAAACTTGGCACCGAGATGTGTATACAAAATTAATTCCATTCTCATGGAGAAAAATTTGCGTTATTCGAAAAGGGGACATGGTTCCTCCCGTACAAATTTACTGTTTTATACTGCTTATCTCTAGAGGTGTTCATGGTAGAGTACTGGACTTGGTACTGGGGTATGTAAAATCAATTCTAAATTCATGGAAGAAGATTAGGGTTATAAGAAAAAGGGGTGTGGCACTTCCAGTACACATTTGCCTTTTCTTGCCACATTCTCTGGAAGTGTTTGTGGAAGAATACTGGAACTTGGTATGGAGTTGTGTATACAAAATGTATCAATTGCTCAGGGAAAAAATGTGAGTTATTAAAAAAGAAGGCATGTCGCCTCCCATACATACTAAAAACTTCTTAATACATATCTGTGGAAGGATAGAAAATCTCTCGAAGTATTTTAAATTTGTTATGGAGATTTATTTTATAAGTGCCGTACTGACAATAAATTTCATTAAATGGAAAGAGGGAGAGTCGGGTTCGGCCTTATAATCTAAAGCTCTCTTGAGGCATTTGCTACAGTAATGAGAAGTGGTATTTTATCAAGGCCAGGTTACTAAATTTGAGTTGGAAATATTAGAACCCGCCGTGACACCTCCAAGAAGGTTACAGATTCACGCGTCGTATACCTGGAACCATTTTAAGGTAAACTTAGAGAGATTGATATCTTTCGTATGCCTAGCGCGCAGACGAGATTTTATAATTTCATAGTTTTAAACGGCCTAAATACCTTAACTCGCTTAAAAAATAACGAGCTATAACGAAATGGGCACAGAAATCTAACATCATTAAATTATTTTTCATATTTGTATAAAAGCGCGGGGTGAAACCCGCGGGTAAAAGCTAGTATTAAGATAAATGGTCAAATCTTGTCAATATGTGAGTGTCGTAAAGTTTATATAAGCACTTGAAATGCTATTAAAATATCAAAACTTATTACCGAATCCAAGAAGATGTCTCTTTTATCCCTTAATAATAACTTTGTTGTTCAGGTTGTGCTAGCGCTTTTACGAAAATGCTTGTTGACGGCAATAAAATCAATAAAAGCGCGATCACATCCTCACCGCATGAAGCTCGGAACACTTTGACGACAGCAAGCGACAAGCAGCATCTGTCAATTTTAAATACACACGTTCTTACGGACACAATTATTTTGACGACAGCACGACATCTTGGCTGCAGCACTGCAATTGTCGACGTCGCCAAATTAAATCTATTTCTAATTTTGCCGGCGACAATGAGTAGATGTAGTGCTGCAAAATTAAATTGTCGCAAAATTAATCACATATTCTTGATTGTTCATGTTTTTCTTATTTACTTAAATAAAAATACACAATTTGTGAAATAAATATACCAAAATGTCAAACTTTAAAATCAGCTGTTTGCTATGTCGCTGAGGTCTTCAAAATGTTTAAGAAGCTGGCTTCAAGGCGACATTTGTCGACAAAATGATGTCGCTGTCGTTACGTCGTGAAGTTGCAGTCGTCAAAGTGTTCCGAGCTTGAGTGTTCGACACCAACTGACGGTATGCAGTTTTATAGTCGATTCAATTTTAGTATTATAAAGTGAAAGTGCAGCTAAGAATTCATGTTGATTTTTAATATTTTTTTGCATTTTCTTTATACAAATTGGATGTACAAAAATTTCAGTATAGAAGAAAAAGTGCAACACCTTCAACGAAAAAAGTTCTCAAAAATCTACGCGAATTGAATGTACTATCTCGACCATTTAAACATCTCGGACTCGACCACCATAAAAATGATTGTTTAAATCTAAAGTATATATTAAATGATATTTAATATTTGCTTTAGAGATGAAATTTCGACAAATTTGTTTAAACAAAAATGTTAAGCGCATATGCAAAATGTGGAAGCGAGATTCTTCTGCTTGCGTTTCTATGTTTATATCATTTATCAGTTTAAGCACATACGATTAAATGTAACACAAATATTTTTAATTGCGGATCCGAAAGAAATATTTATTAGTTGCATTGAGTTACGCAAAAATAGTGTCGAAAATCAATCGATTGTGCTGAAGGTGCCGGCTGCTTCCGAAAGGGCCGAAAATGGCACTATGCACACTCATTTTCCATCACTGTCACACATACAATCTCACTATTCTGTTGACTTCGTTTTCCCCTTCCGATAACTTTTTGCTTCCGCGCTTGCCCAGCACCGCTGTGCAAAGCTTTGCACGCGCAGTCGCCCGCGCCACATATGTGCTGATTTGGGCATCCCTACTCCAGTTTAATGCAATACAACTTTTAAGACAAGCGAAATTTTACCAAATGCCGCCAGTGTTGCCAGAACACTCACCGGCTAAATTTGCCAATAAAGCAGTTAAAATGTTTCAACTAAAATTCACATGTTTTATTTAAATAAATCACAAGTAGAAAGACTAGCAAATTCATTCAATAAATCTCAAAAACTGAGACTGGTGAATTAATTACAAATTATTTTTGTTTAACAAAGAAACTGTCGTTATACGTAGCTAAGCTTTACATCAGAAGTCATGTTTGTATTACTTAAATACAAAAAAAAAAAGATCAATTACAAACTTATGACCTTTTCTTTTGTATTGAAAAAGTTTGTATTGTAACATCTGCACTAGAGTATTTTTTGGCCTTCAAAATGGATATATTATAAGAAAGTATTGCTCTTTTGCTTAGTCGGAGGGAAATATTTTAAGAAATGAACATGTAAAGCTATGTAAGGGATGAGGCAACATTATTTCGAGAAAATACAACGCCATTCATTTACATATATCGAAAACAGCAAATCGCTTTTTACTTTTTAACAATTAAACTATTTAATTTTATTTTTATGTTCATATATTCGAAACGTTCCCGTTTTCGTATAACCTCCCTGCACATGCCTGATACAATTATTCACAGATATCGTCTTCCCAGAGAGTTTTGCTTTGTTTCGTTATTTTCCAAGTGCTACGTATAAAACTTCACACTTAAATTTAAGACATTCGTAACAATAATTTTGTGAACAAAATCCCCGCTACGTCTTTCTTTGGAAAAAACACAGTGACCCTAATATAAAGTGGGACGCGACATTTTAGCAAGTTGTGTCTATTTTTCCTTAGTTTATTTAATACTTATTATTCTCTTATGCAAAAATAGCTAATTACTTAACAATCACCATATAAGTCCAAACTTCAAACTTTGTGCGAAAATTTTTCAAAATTTTACCAGAATTTGTAACTTTTTAATCCGCATCTTTGGAAAAATTATGGTATGGAGTTGTATAGTCTATTAAATTTTTATATAATATGGTGAAAATTTATAGAACCTAGGACCTACTGTTGATTTTGGAATTTTTTTGTATGACGGCGTTAATCATTTTACCATACAAATTATGTTCTACCATTTTGTATATGGGGGAAAAATGCGGAACACCGTCAACAAAAAAATTTCCAGAAATCAACCGGATATGCTAGTTACCTATAATTTGCACTTTATTGTACTAAAATTTAAAATTTTAAAGATGCTGATTAAAAAATTAAAAATTTTGGTGAAAGTTTGCAGAATTTTCATAATTTTTGCACAAAGTATAAAATTTGGATTGTAATGGTGTTTTTAAAGTAATCAGCTACACTTTTATTAAAAAAATAATAACCATTAAATAAACTAAAGAAAAATAGCCAAAACTTGCTAANTTATAATTTGCACTTTATTGTACTAAAATTTAAAATTTTAAAGATGCTGATTAAAAAATTTAAATAGTTTGGTGAAAGTTTGCAGAATTTTCATAATTTTTGCACAAAGTATAAAATTTGGATTGTAATGGTGTTTTTAAAGTAATCAGCTACACTTTTATTAAAAAAATAATAACCATTAAATAAACTAAAGAAAAATAGCCAAAACTTGCTAAAATGTCGTGTATATTCGCTTAAAATAAAAACCATTGAAATCGGCCCAGTATTTTAGGCCTTTTCGGATTAGAAAAAAATGTCTTTCAATTTTATATAACACATTCCGACATTAAAATTTTCTCCGAGATAAGGCTAGCCATTTGTAATACATTTTGGGTCGCTAAATTAATAAAAAAGGAATCTTATTATATTGTATTTTTAAGAAAAAAAGCCTATAGCAAAATCGGCTAAAAACGGCTTATTTTTTATGCAAAATTGCTAACAAATCGGCTGCCGGCTAAACCAAATTTTCTCCGGCTGTTTGCTAATCACAAAGAACGTAAATTTATAAGAGGAGACAACACGTTATAATTGTAGCGAGTGTGAACATCAGGAGCGTGCCTTCTCTTTTCATCCAAACACAAAACGTATTTGGGCAAAAGAGAAAGCACGCTCCTGATGTTTCCACTCGTTACAATTATAACGTGTTGTCTCTTATAGATTTACATTCTTTGGCTATCACAACCGGCTAAATGTAGCCGGAAAACTAGTCAACTGGCAACACTGAATCCCACCAGGGGCCAATATTGCCTTTTCTCATACACACATGCATATGTATGTAGAGCAGAGGTGGGCAGCTTCGACAGAGAATTTTTGTAGTGTGTGTGCAATTGATGTCACTGTGTGCGTGCGAACAAGTCGTGTGGTTGAATGAAGCTTTCGCTGCCTTCTAAAGCAGAGCAGGCGCCGCCCAGGGCTGATGTAGAGTGTGCATTCATAAGCAAAATCTGTAATCGCTTTTAGTGATAACGTGTTCTAGAACGCATTGCCTTATCATGTCTTCTAATTTTTCGCTTCTTTTACGAATATTCTACAATCTATCAAAGCGTAAGACAGTGCGCGCGAGTGATGAAAGCAGCCACATTAGCATGCTGAAATGACTCGCTTATATATACACGAGATTTGGAAGTTTTTATCCAGACGTCCAATCGACATGTTTGAGATATCGTTGGAAAGGTCTTGCAGAGTGTGTCCAGAAAATGTATTCAAGCTTCATAAACGATTAACCGGATTCTTAATGACAGTCAATGTACCAAAAAACTCAATGTGCTGTATAATAACATCGCCAGATATATCTATTGTAAAAACGTTATGACCACATCTCCCCATGGGCTCTCAAGATATCCTCAATATCACTTACTGATTTGTTGAAGCTTAAGTGCCTAACAATGCTACATAAAATCTTGGTAACAGGTGCACATACGCATCTGAAAAATCGACTTCAATTTACACAGTCATCGCGATCACTTCAACTCCGGCATCTTAAGTTCAACTCCATAATATCCGAGCGTCAGTTTTTCGTTTATACTGTCCGTCTTTGGAACAAACTACCACTTAAACTCAGAAGCATTAAAGCCACTTTGCATTTGAAGAAAGCATTATTTACATTCTATGCCGAAAGGGAACGATAAATTGTAATCATTTAGCCCTCTGTCAGCCGATTCTTTTTCTCTCTTTTATTTTTTATTTCTTTTTTCATCTCTTCTATCTTTCTCTTTCTCTAATATAAATATTAAGATTAAATTGTATTTAGTGTAATTTATATATGAAATTTGTACCTATTGCATCTAACGCTGAAATATAACCAGTGGGTTGTTGTGTTGGAATAATAATAAATAAAATAAATAAATATTTATTGCAGTTGTTGCAGCTGTTGCGGTTGTCGGAATGGACAATATTCCGAGCAGCAGGATCGCTGGATATCGTGCTGGGCAGGCGGTCTGAAAGGACGAGTTCCAGAGCCGCACTGGGCGGGTGNAATTCGGCTAAAGTGTTGCGAAACAAAAAACGTTTTTTTGCTTTTGCCGGTTTAAGGGGGCATGTGGGTACACCCAACATATTTAGTGTTATTCTATAGACCAATACCTTTCAAACGATACCTTATATATTGAGTTCCGGCAACTATTTAGTTGGAAAGATATAGAGCTAAATGTGTTTTGGTTCGTGTCTCCACTACGAGATGCTTTGGTATGTATGTGGCGTACGTACGTATTTTTTTCAAACTTTCAGGAATTAAAGTACAAAAAAACTAAGAAGGTTTTGTTCCAGGATGTTTTGATTCGTATGCCTGTGTGGGCGTGGCTGCTGCCTGAAATTCGAAAAAAGGCAACTTTATAAACTACCACTGAGGCCGCACTACTCAATCCATGTCATTGATGTGGATATCAGTAGAAGGGTCTTCAAACAAGCTATCTAACGCTATCTTATATGTTTATCCTTACTAATATTATAAATCCGAAAGTGAGTTTGTTTGTTTGCTACGCTTTCACGCTTTAACTATTCAACCGATCATCATGAAATTTCGTACACTGCTGTTATTTAGCCCAACTTAAAATATAGGACACATTTAATCTCGATTAGGCAAGAGGGCGTGGCACCTCCCATACAAATGGAATTTTTCATACTGCATTTCTCAGGAAATATTTTTGGTAGATTACTGGAACTTGGTATGGAGATATATAAAATCATTCTCTACTCATGGATGAGGTACCTTTTAAAAAAATCTAATTCAGCTTCAATTAAGGGAGTTATTTATTTGAAAATTATATTAAAAAATGGATGTCAAAGAGGCTTAAAAAAGCTGTAGTTTAATATATTTAGAAAGGGCTTGCCACCTGTTTGAAAAGTAAAATTTAAATTAGCTATACGCAAGCCATCTGAAGAATTAAAATATGGTTGTCAAACCAAACATTGTTAAGAAACCCCTCCTAACTTTCAAATTTTCCTTATATATATATAAAATAGTACCCTGAAATGCCAGCTTAATAGGGTCGAAAATTTCATGTGCGGCGTTGGTATACAGAGGGAGTATTCGCCTAACAAAACTGAGCAACCCGGTTTGAATCTCAGCTGGCGCAAATTTTTATTTTTATTTTTTAAAAGTGACTAGTCGCTTTTTATTCCCCTTTCGGGTATAAAGGTGAACAATTACAGTTGTTTATTGTATCCAAAGTTGGTACCAAGTTGATAAGTTTTTATCATTTCTCATATTTTTTTTTATTTTTTCGAATGCAAAGGATATGATCATTCTTTTTCGCTTTATTCCGTATTCGAAAAATTATGTGTTTCAATCATATATGTAATACTCCTATATTGGCAGTAAGAGCTAGTACCGCCCGAAAACACTACAGTACAGAGATATCAATAAACACGTACGAAAGAAAAGGAACACATACGTTTATAAATAAACATGTACACAACACATATACAAAAACGGCACTCAAGTACACAATACATTGACAAAAACGGTACTAGACTGTCTCGCTTTGATTTCGGAATGCTTACACATTGAGAAGTTAGCTTACTGCCAATATAGAAGTATTACATATATGGTTTCAATGGACACATCGATTTGAATACATAATTTAGATTTAAAGAATATTTTTAGCAATTTATTTGAGAAAAATAAAACATTTAGTTTATTGTTTGTATTTTCGTCGATTTTAAATTTGCTACCCCAAAATAATTGATATCAAATAAAACACCTCTTTGAGGTAAAATTTTCGAGTGACGAAAGCTGAACTAGAAACACAAAATTTATGATATCGATTTCGTGACGAAAATTATACGCATTTTTTAACTGCCTTTCAAACGTACGGAAAATCTTTTTTTATTTATTCGGAACGTTGCGAAATTCCGTTTACTGCTAGAAACATAAAACAAAAAACAAAACTTTTGCAACAATACGTATGAATAAAAAAGATTTTCCCTACGTTTCAAAGGCAGTTAAAAAATGCGTATAATTTTCGTCACGAAATCGATATCATACATTTTGTGTTTCTAGTTCAGCTTTCGTGACTCGATTATATATACAAGAGATTTGGAAGTTTTTATCCAGACGTACATATGTACATATAATAGGCGAAGGGATTTTTTGTCCAGGACAAAAGATCTGTACCGTTCGCACGATTTTCGAAACTGAGGTGTCAAATTAAAGCGCTTGGTCTGTAGTTGTGCGCAAACTTTTTATTTTTTCGAAAAGAGTTGCCAACTGTTGAACAATTAGACCTAAATTATTAATAATCAATGTCATCATATCTGCACGGCTCATCCGATTTTCCAAAGTGAGGTATCTTATTAAAAGGCTTGGACTGCAGATGTGCAGTAAGGTTTTACTTCTTTGAAAAAAGTTGCCACTTTTTAAAAAATTATATTGAAATTATTTAGGAAATAAATCAATTATTCCAAAATGGGTATCAATCGAAATGGTTTTGATAAGCTTTGTTTTTCAACTGAACTATACGGGGTTTCCACCTGTTTAAAAAATCAAATTCAATTTGAATTAAGGGAATTAGGCAACAGAAATTTTTATGTATCACCATATGGGTGCCAAACGAAAGGGGTTTCAGAAAGTAGTATCATTATATGGATGTCAAACGAAGGAGTAATAACAAATCTTTAGTTTGAACGCAAATAATATTTTTGAGGTGTTGGAAGAGGGTTACCATCTGTTTAAAAAGTTAAATGAATTATTAAAATTTTGGTATGATTCGAAGGGGGTTTGAAAATTTTTTATTTCTGAATCATATTTAGCGGGGTTGCCATATGTTTGGAAAGTCAAATTCCACTTCATTCATTAGTTAATTAAAATATGCATCGCCATGTCCGTCGAAGGAGAATTGACAAGGATTAAGCTTGAAATACCTCTGAAGAGGGCTGCTACCTATTTGAAAGGTCTAATTCAATTAACTAATACAAAAAGTATATGAACTATAAAAATATCATAGTCAAACAAAATAATATTCAGAAATCTTTAGTTTGAACTTTTTCAATGCTTGAAGAGGGTTGCCACGTGTTTAAAAAGTTACATTCAAATTATTCAATAAGTCGGATGAATTATAACTAACATTTGAGGCATTTCATGTCACCGCGGCCGCCTCTGTGCGCGACCTCTCAGGATTTGGATGAAATTTGAAGAGATTGAAGGTCTAGGTGACATGAATATACGTTAGGGCTGCCAGACGTCCCGGTTTTCCCGGACATGTCCCGGTTTTAGACTATTTGTCCCTGTGTCCCGGTCCAACCTTAAAATGTCCCGGGTTTCGTTTTAGTGTCCCGGTTTTTGATTTGATTGCACAAATTTGAATAAAAGTTCAAAAATCACTACACTAAGAGAAAGAACGCGTTGTAATATTTAGAAAAATTTTATGAATTCACTGAGGGAAATAACGCATAGTAAACATGAATATTTTCTATTTGATTATCGTTTAAAAATGTTCGTATTTAAAAATAATACTTTCATAACACGCACGCGTGGTATTGATTCAAACTCAACATTTAAATGCACATTTACATGTCTGGCTGTAGCTTAGTGTCAGGGTTCAATTCCCATTATAACCAGCATGGAATTTAAATATTTTTTAAACTTAATTATGAAAAAGCAATCGGTAATTGCAAATCGCTTAATTTTAATATGGGCGTATTTGAATTGAATATTTCTATACTAAATACTAAAATTTGTATACTTAAATGTATTACGAGTTGGGTTGGTGCTCTTTCATATGCGTATTTTTTAATTTAGTACGCTTTTTTAATTCTAAACTTCTTTCTCTCAGTGCACCGGTTTAATTTGTGAAATAGTCACATTTCGAGATAGTTGAACTTTGCACAAGCAATAGTTGATGATCAGTATATGTACCTAAATACGTTCAAAATTACGTGCACAGAGTTTTAGAATTATATTAAGGAAAATACAGAAGTATTGAAACAAGTTCACAGCAGCGAAAAATATGACTGATATTTTAATGTTGTCTTGTACTTAAATTTTTTTCTTTCATGAAACCTAGAGTACTTATAAGTACAGTGCCGTACAAAATTATTGGCTCGGAGGCTCTTTCATCAGATCACAATTTCTAATCAGATCTTTTAGAAAAATTTTGAAAATGTAGCTTTTGAGCCAATTAATAAAGTGCAAGTCTGAAGTTGCCGGCAAATTTCGTTGATTTTTAGCATTTATTTTTTTTTTGCTGACAGTGTCTTCCATATAAAAAGAATTACCGAACATAGTTTGTATGGAAGAAACTCTCAGTAAAAACAATACCAAAAATCAACTAAAATTTAATGGGCTGCAAAACTTCATTTTAAAAATTTGTATAAAAAGTCTGATTAGAATGTTGCAAATTTGTATGCAAATTTATTGAATTTTCCCGAGTTTAGCACAAAGTTTAACAATTTTATTTTTATGTTTTTTCATATATTTATTATAAACTGTATTTTTATAAAGAATAAAAAAAGGTTCATGCATTGTGAAAAATTCTCTGTGCTTTAGTTGTGATAAGTTGTTTTGTTTTGTTGGCGTACGTTGGAATGATCTTAAGATCAAATGTTTTTGTTTTTGTTTTTGCCTGTCAAAATAAAATTTCACTACATCCTTTCGCACGTCGAAATGAAAGAGAAGGGGGCGAGAGGCCCTCCCTAAAGTGTCGCGGTTTGGCAACAGAGATATCTGGCAGCCCTAATATACGTGCAACATATTTTGCCGATATGACGTAGAGTTGCCTATTTACACGGGACTTAAATTTTAAGAAAACGTCATTTATACCTTTCTTTAAAGTGCTGTATCTTGGAAACTTTTTAACGAAACTTTATCATAAAAAATGTATTTCTTCCGTCTTATTATGGGCTTTGCCTCATTTGGAAAATTATTTCAGTTTTTGAAATTCAATTTTGGGCGTCTTAACGCCATGCGGGTTCACCAGTATTTTATTAATTTCGATGCTTTGATTCAATTTCGGGGCATGCAATGTAGAATGCTTCAACGTAGTCAGCTGAAAAATAGATTGAATACCCAAAAGTTCTTCTTCTACCGTTACTTTCTGTGGAAAATTCCATCCAGGGCTGCCAATTTAGCTCTTTTCCCGTCAAATCTGGCTTTTTCGAAGTCCATTTACCGGCAGGAAATGAGAAATTGCGGGAAGCGGGAAATCAAGCTTTTTGAGAAACTTTTTGACGGAATTTAAGCTTTTTTCCCTTATACAATATAGTACATATGTACATTAGAGTGGTCCAAGAAATCCCTCTTTTTAATTTGTGTTCCTTTTGCTAAAAGAGGAATGTACATGACTTGGTTTTAAAAAAATTATAAAATTTAGAGGTCGCTCAAGTTCATTTTAATTTTACTAAAAGCTACTAGTCCTTCAATTCGTGCGCACGCGAAATCCCTCAGGAAATTTAAGTTTTAGAAAATCATATAATATTCGAGGCCGCTGAATATAATAGGAAAGTTATTTTTTCGATCAGGCTCCTACCTTTTTAGATATTCCGAAAAAAATTAAAAACGAGAAAAAATTACGAAATTTCACTTTAAAAGTTGATTATTTCTTAGGTAAAAATGTATCTGATTTTATGTCAGTAATGATATTTATAGCAACCTTTTTAGCAAACAAAACGAGTCATAGCAGATAATTTTACGTTCGTAACTTATCGAGATATCGGCAAATTATTGAACCATAAACTAGATGCGTCGCCGATACCCATTTAAATTTTCGGCCTTTGCAAGACTTTTCGAGGTGTTATCTGATATTTTCAAGGTCACTGGATGCGCTGAACTAGGTTTTTTGCTTCGTCTCAAATGTTGAGAAACAACTTAAAAAACGTAAAAAAAAATGAAAACGTAACAGAACATAATTTTCTCGACAGGGCTGTAAAAATTGCAATCAAATTGGATTGCAATCGTATATTTTAAGTAATATTGCAATCTAGTTTAAGTGCAATTAACATTGATTGCGTATATTTTGATTGCAAAAATTGAAAATTGCAATGATTTAGAAGAAATTGATTGCAATAAGTTTTTGATTGCAATTAATTTTTGATTGCAATCATTAATTGCATAAAAATGGCTAACTGCAATCTGTCTAAATGACATTTATTTTGATGAATAATTGGAAGTACGATGGTGAGGCACACAGCCCTCAGTTGGTTAACGGCATTACACCTAGCGGTAGGTTGTTTTGATTGTCGTCTCTAATGTTCCACTAATCGAGAGCATATACAATGTGCGTGCATAAAAATTCGCAAATAAACAGCACCTCCATCGTGTTTTTCAACCATCCCTAGTAGTATAACGTATGGACGGCTGAGTGGAAGATCGGCCTATCTCGGCAGCCAGTTCGAAAACGCCCTATCTCAGAAAATTTTTCAATAACGCTCTACTTCAGAATTTGATTTAAGAACGCCCTATCTCAACTGCCGATGCAAAAATGCCCTATCTCAGCAAATTTTCAATGTATTTTCGTTTGATAAAGGTCGTTTTTGAACCGATTTCTAATATAGGGCGTTTTCAACCTAATTCTGAGGGGGTTTTCCAATAAAATCCTGAAATAGGGCGTTCTTCAATAAAATTCTAAAGTAGGGCGCTCTTGAAAAGTTTTCTGAGATAGGTCGTTTTCGAACTGACTGCCGAGATAGGTCGATCTTCCACTCAGCCATCGATATGTAGTGCCATCTACTGAGACAGCCCGGTTGCTTGTATTTTTGTCATCTCCCTTTTGTGCGGCCATTCGTTTGCTCGGTTTGGCCCTTCTGTATTGTTTTTGCGCACTGCAAGTGCATTTACTTGGAACATTAGTTAGGCGGTCATATACTACGTTTATACGCACGTATTATTTGTAAATAACAATTTGCAAAATGGTAAAATTTGCCGTATAAACGCTGAGTTAATTTTTTATTTGCAAACAACTAAATCACGCAAATAAGTATTGATGATTAGTGGTACTATTTGCAAATAAGCGCAATACGCCGCCATGCTTAGGTTTATTTTCTTTTTCGATGGTCATCTTATTGCCTTTTTATAATCAAGACGTTGCCATTTTTAACTTTATTTTCTTTATCGCTGGTCATATTATTGCCTTTTTATAATCAGGCAATATTAAAGAAGAATTTTTCAGCATCGAATAAGTGTGTGTTAGGTATTTGCAAATTATTTTTATTTGCAAATAGCTTACATATAAACGTAGTAATATATTCGCACAATAAGTTTTGATTCGCACATTTTATATTTGGTCTTGTAAATTATAAATATTGTAAGGCTTTATGTAGTTCAGAAGTTATCCTATTTGCCTTATAAGCTAAAATTTTACAACAGTATTCAATATTTTTTGCCGTTTTTTGAATAAAATGTTTTTCTTCAAGCAGCAACAACTTTTTGGCTACTGTTGTCAAACTTAAACTTATAAGACAAATCTGCTAAATATTTTTCTTTCAACACAAGATTTGGTAACTATAAAGGCGCTGGCCCAATGCAGACCTGCTTTGCACGCCTTTCTGACTTTAATTAGCCTAGATTTACTTCGAAAACTTGCTTGGCCGAATGGCGGCTTGTAATTCTGTCAAAGTAACCAGATGTCTGGTTGAAAAGTCAATGTCTGTTCCATTAACGCAAATAATAATTTTCTAGAAAACTGTAGAAAATGTATCAAAAACTTTCATATTTATTATTAAATTAATGTGAAATGATGTTTGCATTTAAAAGAAATGGTAATAATGATACATATATATGCATATCTACATTTACTAAAAAAAACTATAACTTAAAAGAGCGATTTACTTGAAGAAAAGGGCTATAAGAAGTTTTTTCCTCTCGTGTAAAATTTTTAAAAGTGGGCTTTGCAACTTTTTAGTATAAGATATAAGTTGGGCCCTCTCGCTCCCTTCCATTTCGTTTGGACTAAAATTACGTACGAAAAGATGTAGTAACAAAACAACTTATCACAACTAAAGCACAGAGAATTTTTCACAATTTTTTTTATGCTTTATAAAAAAAATTATACTAAATACATCAAAAAACATAAAAATAAAATTTCTAAACTTTGTGCAAAACTCAAGATATTCAATAAATTTGCATTCAAATTTGCAACTTTTTAATTACTTTTTGTAAAAATTTTAAAAATGAAGTTTTGCAGCCTATTAAATTTTAGGTGATTTTTGGTATTGTTTTTACTGAGAGTTTCTCCATACAAACTATGTTCGACAATTCTTTTTATATGGAAGACACTGTCAGCAAAAAAAGGGGCTAAAAATCAACGAAATTTGCTGGCAACTTCAGACTTGCACTTTATTAATTGGTACAAAAGTTATATTTTCAAAATTTTTCTAACAGATCTGGTTAGAAATTGTGATTTGATGAAGAGTCTCCGAGCCAATAATTTTGTACGGCACTGTACTTATAAGCACTCTAGGTTTCATGAAAGAAAAAAAAATTGAGTACAAGATAACATTAAAATATCAGTCAAATTTTTCGTTGTTGTGGACTTGTTTCAAAACTTCTGACTTTTCCTTAATATAATTGTTAAACTCTGTGCACGTCATTTTTTACGTATTTAGGTACATATGTATATTAATCATCAACTATTGCTTGTGCAAAGTTCAGCTATCTGAAAATATTTCACAAATGAAACCGGTGCACTGAGAGAAAGAAGTTTAGAATTAAAAAAACGTGCTAAATTTAAAAAAATACGCATATGAAAGTATACACATTTTATTATTCAGTCTAGAAATATTAAATTCAAACGGAAGCTTTTTCATAATTAAGTTAAAAAATATATATTTAAATTCCATGCTGCCTGTAATGGGATTTGAACCCTGACCCTCTGGAAATTAACAAATTGTGGCAAGTACCTTTGCGCACTCATCTACAGCCAGACATGTAAATGTGCATTCAAATGCTGAGTTTGAATCAACACCACGCGTGCGTGGTATTAAAGTGTTGTTTTTAAATACGAACATTTTAGAATCAAATAAAAATATTCATGTTTACTATGCGTTATTTCCCTCAGTGAATTCATAAAATTGTAGTTATTTTTGAACTTTTATTCAAATTTGTGCAATCAAATCGAAAACCGGGACATTTAAATGAAACCCGGGACATTTTAAGGTTGGACCGGGACACCGGGACAAATAGTCTAAAACCGGGACATGTCCGGGAAATCCGGGACGTCTGGCAGCCCTATGCATTGGGCTAGTACCTTAACTTTATCATGTAACGATAACCAAATCATGTTTTGAGGGAAACATACTTACGTAACTGAACTCTTTTCTCAGTGTAAATTACTAAAACAACATGCATGCAATTTGAAGTGCTCACAACTCGTTGTTTATATTAGGTGTGTATAGTAACAAATAGTCAGTACTGGAACCTGCAAATTTTTACTGGAAAAGTGTATAGTAACCCAAAAAATTTCCAATAGAGCACTGAATCGAGAGCGTAATAACACGGGAGAGGTGCAAATTCTTGCTAGTGAAATTTTTACTAATTAGCTAGCGGAAAAAGGAGCCGCGAATTGTTGAAATGGTTAAGCATAAGCAAAAGTAAAATGAGTGGAAATCAAAATATTAATGATGTACCGGACTGTGTAAGTGCTTGCGTTTACAGCAAAGAGTTTAAAACTGAACAGAATGTCAAAACGGTGAAACAACTACTCACTTGCAAGTTTTTACTAGTTTTGTGTTCAATAAATTCAATTTCAATTTCACATTCTATTTTGCCTTTACGCTCTCAATATCTTTATTAAAATAAGCATGAATAAATTATTGCATTTTTGAGATTGCAATTAAAATGTTTGATTGAATCAGTGATTTGATTGCAATCACAATCATTGCAATCAAATGTGCTTACAATTAAATTGATTGTAGTTTTTACAATCAGAAAAATGCAATCAATTTTGATTGTAATCTTAAGTACTAGCACAATCATTGATTGCTAAAAAAAATGTATTGCAAATTTTTACAGCTCTGTTTCTCGATTACTGAAAAGGTCCATCCAATCTTCTTTTTATTATAAGCTTTTATTTAACTTGGTCATCCCGCGCAAATCGTGGAAATTTCCAATCGATTTTAAACTAACTTCCCGACAAGTTAGAGACTTGAAATTTTCAGCATAGTTCCAATCACGATGACAATGCAATTTAAAATATAAATGAATTCCCTATATGGTCCAGGGGTCTTGATTCAAAGTCAGTCAAAAATTAGTAAAATTTATGGCTAACAGAGCGTAATTTGCCAAAGAACGTAAAACCAGAGCAAAGCTATTTATGGCAAATTCTAGATATCAACCTAGTCTAGATATGAACCTCGTTGTAGGCATCATATCAAGGAGATACAATTAGAAGACTCGAGAAGTTTCCCCGCCAGAAGAACTTTAATATTGCGCCTAAATATATGCGAAAATAAAGTAATGTAAAAAAAAATATTTTTTTTAAAAATAAGCTTTTATTTAACATGTTTAATCAAAGGAATAAAATAAAGTAGTGAAACAAAAGATTTTTTAGCAAGAAAATTTTGTCAAAACTGCACTAAAATGAATAAAATAAAATACTTTTTTACGCAAACGTCAAGCTGTGAAGTTCTACTTATTTGTGCCTTGATTGGTCTTTGTATTTTGCAAAGTTTATTGTGCTAATTTTGAGTAAAAGTTGCTATAAAAAGTGCCTACGAGCATCTTAGTGTGATAATAACCGAAGCTAAGTGAAAGTTTTGTGATTTTTGTGGTTTTTATTAAATTTAATTAAATTTCACTAGCTTACATCTAATCTTGCCGAGTCATTTGTTGTTATCATTGTTGTTGTTATTGCTTTGTAGTTAACTGAGATCGTTTCTATTTTTGCACATTTCTTTTTGCTCTTTTTGTTTACTTCGTTTAGTATTTCTTGTCACAGCTGTTTGCGCTGCGTTTATTAAGTGTCACATTACAGTGATACTCAAACTGTTCGCTACATATATTTTTAAGCTAAATACATCAGCTCCTGAATTGTTGTGTGTGTTGTGTTAAACTTATTTTGCTTGTCTTTTTATTAACATAAGTGTTATTAAATCTTTCAATATGAAGTGTGATCTTGATAACTGCCAAATCAAAAGCGAATCTGAACGCTACTTATCGTGCTGGCTCTGTGATGGTATTTGCCATCTAAAATGTGCTGGTTTGACAGGAAGAATTCTGGACGCTATTAATGATAGCAAAGGTCTTCGCTGGTCTTGCTTAAAGTGCAGGTCAACCGAAGTTGATCTGTTTAAGTTGTTTAGGCAAACCAGAAATGGGTTTTCTGAGGTAGGGAGAGAGTTGTCGGTACTGACCGAAAAATTTAAACATTACGAAAATGTATTTAAATCTTTTAAATACTTAGATACCGTACAATCTATGAAGGACATTCGTGTGTCAAAACGTAAGCGTCTTCATAGTCCGCCTAATGAAAGGACCGTTCCACGTCAGAACACTCTTCCGAATGACTTAATTAATCTTTCTTCTCCATGTCCACAGACAACGGAGTTATCTTCCTCAAAAGAACATATATCAAAGTCTGCTTCTAATAATAACGACCCTGCAGTATCTTCCCCGTCCACCGTTGAAGTTGTGGCACCGCCATCCAATCTTCCAACGCTTACTCTACCCTCAACTAGTAACTCAGTTACTCAACCCCGTCCGCCGGTAATCGAGTCTGATACTAGGAGACTGGTTGTGGTTCCCCCAAAGAAGTCTATATTTGTATCTAGATTTTCGAGGGATACTTCCGAGGACGATATAAAGTTTTACATCTCGTCCAAAGTTAAAACTGTCAACTTAAGTATCAGAAAATTTAATTTTAAATATGAAAGAAATATTTCTTCATTTAAAATATACGTAAATTTAGAAAATTTTGACATGCAGCTTAGTAGTTCTTTTTGGCCCTCCGGAGCTTTCGTTCGTGAATTTGAGTATAGGCCCAATAAAAATAATAATTTAGCAAATATTCCCCGTCAGAATACAGAACCAAAAAACTGATTACTAAATCTGCTTTAAGTATTTATTATCAAAACGTAAGAGGCATAAATACTAAATTAACGAATTTATATCTTAATGGCCTTGAATGCAATTATAATATAATTTCTTTGACTGAAACTTGGCTCAAACCTCACACTTTTAATTCAGAGATTCTTTCAAATAATTATCATATCTACAGAAAAGATCGGGAGGACAGAGTCGGCGGTGGCGTACTCTTTGCCGTAGACTCTTCAATACCATCTGAAGAAGTTAGTCTTCCACACATCGAATCTGCAGAATTCAAATGCATTCGTGTTCAGGTTGGAAGGGGGTTTACTTACTTAGCTCTATGCTATATTCCTCCCCGATCTGACTTATCAGTGTATTCACAACATGTATCTTTACTGAAATCAATTAATTCAATGATTAAACCCTCTGATTCATTGATTGTGTTGGGTGACTTTAATTTACCAAATGTATCATGGAACATCATTGACAATGATATTGTGCCTTTCTCGTCTAGCGCGTGCAAACACGTATTTTTGGAGGAGATGGCTGAACTCTGCCTGAATCAAGTTAATGTACTTCGCAATAAGTTTGGCAAAGTATTAGATCTTGTTTATGTTGATGATGCATCTAAGTCGGCTGTAAATAAATGTGACCCACTAGTTTTGCCCGAAGATGTCTACCACCCTGCTATTGAGATATCTTACGAAATTATAAACGATGGTCAAAATTGCGATGTCCAAACATACGAGCCAAATATTCGCTTTGATTTTTCGCAAGCCAACTTTAAAAAACTGAATAAAGAATTGTCTAAATTGTCGTGGCCTATATACAAAGAAAAAGTTGAGCAAAGCGTTGCACATTTTAATTTTACTGTACATAGATTATTTGAAAAGTATGTGCCTAAACGCATGTGTGTTCCTGTAGAACAAACACAGTTATGGTTCACTAAAGAACTGAGAAACTTGAAAAACAGAAAGTCACGTTATTTTAGATTACACAAAAAAACCGGCTTACACTCATACTATGTAAAATACTCACTTTTGCGTCACAAGTTCTTTGAATTAAACAAAAAGTGTTATAAAGATTACTTGTGTAAAGTCAAACGACGTATAATATATAACCCCAAATCATTTTATGATTTCGTAAACTCCAAGCGAAATGTACGTGGGTTTCCTTCCGCCATGAAGTATCAAAATACCGTCTCTGGTGATAATCAAACAATTCCTAACATGTTCGCTCAGTTTTTTAAATCCAATTATTCCACTAACTCCCAAGCATACTTTGACTATCCTTTTAAACTAAGTCCAATTAACTCAATACATAACCCTATAATATCTCCCGATGATGTTTTAGTTTACCTGAAGTCCTTATAGCAGTCTTTTAGTTATGGTCCTGACCAGATCCCCACTTGTTTTCTTAGAAATTGTGCTGATTATCTCTATGAGCCGTTAACAGCCTTATTTAATTTGTCTCTTAAAGAGGGCGTTTTTCCAACTGTATGGAAGGAATCGTTCATAACCCCCTTACATAAAAGCGGTAGCAGGTCTTCAGTGGAGAACTACCGGGGCATAGCTAAGCTTTCTGCAATTCCTAAATTATTTGAAGCAATTATAACAAATCGGTTGACGCATTCTATCACTTCAAGCATTTCATACAGTCAACATGGATTTTGCAAGGGCAAATCAACTTCTACAAATTTACTTGAATTAACATCCTATATCTCAAAAGCATTTAGTGAGAGCAAAACTGTTGATGTTATATATATTGATTTCAGTAAAGCATTTGACAAAGTGTGCCACTGGTTGCTCATCTATAAACTTGATCTTCTTGGTCTTGCACCTAATTTTCTACGTTGGATCTCTTCATACCTCTATGATAGATCACAAAGGGTATTGTTTAAGAATACTATCTCTGACGTCATTGATGTTACTTCAGGAGTCCCTCAGGGTAGCCACCTAGGCCCGATTCTGTTCTTGCTTTTTATAAACGATATTTCTACAGATATAAAATTCTCCAAAATTTTAATGTATGCAGATGATGTAAAACTTTATAAATCGTACGTTTCAATTGAAGAAAGGTCTTTGCTACAATCAGACTTAAACAGCATGGCTTACTGGTGTAAAGTAAATCTTATGCCTCTAAATCTTAAGAAATGTAAAGTAATGTGCTTCTCGCGAAGAGCTGTTCTGCCAGTTTCTTATATAATAGGTAACCATAACCTGGAACAGGTATACAATTTTGTGGACCTTGGTATCACAATGGATCCTAAGCTTAATTTTAATCTTCACATTAATGTGACAGTCAACAAGGCTAAAGGTGTACTTGCATTTGTGAAACGATGGTCAAAAGAATTTAGTGACCCGTATATCACTAAAACCCTGTTTACAACATTAGTTAGGCCGATTCTGGAATACGGCTCGGTGGTTTGGAATCCAAGGTATCAAATTTACTCAGACAAGATAGAATCAATTCAAAAACAATTCCTACTTTTTGCTTTAAGAAATTTCCGATGGGATTCTCAATATAGTCTTCCACCTTATACGAGTCGCTTAAAACTTATTAACCTTCCTACACTTGCCAGTCGCAGGGAAATGCTTGGTATAATTTTTATGGTTAAATTACTGACAGGCTCAATTTCAAGTCCGTCTCTTCTGGCTGATGTCAGCTTTAATGTTCCGTCACGCGTATCAAGACACTTTTGTCCCATATTTCTGAAAGCTTGTAAAACCAATTTTGAATTGCACGACCCACTCCGTTGCTTATGCCAGGATTTTAACTCTCATTCCAGCACGTTTGATATATCAGATCCGCTTTTCAGCATTAAGAAAGCGATACTCTCCTCTCTCAATAAGTGAATTATTGACATAAATACATAAAATCAGCTGATGAATTTAGTTCTGTAGCTGAACAGTTTTAGATCTCGACACTTAACAAACTCCTGCCTATCGTGACTCGGCACAAAAATTTAAAATATTGGTTCCGTACGTCATGCGGACTGCGCCCCTCGTGCGGATGGGCGGGAATGGAGGGTAAAAACCGTTGGGATATTATTAAGTTAAGGTCTCGTTAAAGTTACTAAAAGCCATTTAGTGAAAGGAGTTATTCAAACTCTAATGAAAATTACTAACAATTTGTAATAATTTACTTCGTTTTTAAAAAAGCTTGTCGGCGAATTCAGCGTACATGCATCATTGGTTAGGTATGTATGTATTTATATGTATGTATGCAGATATTAAAATGCCGGTTTGCTATTCGCGCGACAAGCTTTTTTAAAAACGAAGTAAATTAGTACAAATTGTTAGTAATTTTCATTAGAGTTTGAATAACTCCTTTCACTAAATGGCTTTT
>NW_016157618.1:82370-110336 GCF_001687245.7 Rhagoletis zephyria | reverse complement strand
AGTAACT
The DNA here is from genome assembly GCF_001687245.7 of Rhagoletis zephyria. NCBI lineage: Eukaryota > Metazoa > Arthropoda > Insecta > Diptera > Tephritidae > Rhagoletis > Rhagoletis zephyria. Next base: position 110,329 of record NW_016157618.1, on the reverse strand, counting down.
TTAACGAGACCTTAACTTATTTTATTTTATTCATTTTAGTGCAGTTTTGACAAAATTTTCTTGCTAAAAAATCTTTTGTTTCACTACTTTATTTTATTAAATAATTAAACATGTTAAATAAAAGCTTATTTTAAAAAAAAATATTTTTTTTACATTACTTTATTTAAATATTATTCAGGCTTACGAAAATTTGTGTTCCTTTTGGTAAAAAATTATCTAACATGATCAAAAACTAACTTTCTTATTATATTAAGCGACCTCGAAAGCATATTATAAGATCTTACAAAACTTAAATTTCCTGAGGGATTTGGCGTGCGCACGAAGCGAAGGACGAGCAGCTTTAAGTAAAGTTAAAATGGACTTGAGCGACCTCTAAATTTTATTATTTTTTTTAAACCAACTTATGTGCTTTAATTTTTTAGCAAAAGGAACACAAATTTGCGTGAGCACTGAATAATATTAAAAAGAGGGATTTCTTGGACCACTCTAATGGACATACATATGTATTTAAAATTACCAGATAATTTCGATACGATGAAAAATATTAATATGTTTCCAGTAGAGTCCGACCGATTCCCAATTTTCGGCCGATGGCGATTCCTTAAAAAAACTGCCTGAATATAAATCCATTCAAGAAGAACTGCTTTTAATAAATTTTAATAATCATCCAAGAATCTATTCACTTATTTGTGTACATACATAAATATGTTTTAAAATATACAATAGTATATCGCTTATACATATCATTGTAATAGTTTATTCCATAGTCTTTTTCTTATTCAATATAAAATAAATAGTTCATTGGAAATTACATTTCATAGTTGTACTCATAGTAGTATGCAGCTTCTGTGTTTTCAATACAATTTGTTAATAAACAGTAACCGTAGATTTTAAAATAATGATGAAAGTATTGTTGTAACGTAAATAATTTAACAATTCAGTGATAAGAACCCGAAAGATTTAGGAATTCAGCGCTTAATTCAAAGCTAATCGTAACAATACATACACTGACGAAAATATAAATACGGAAGAGACATTTTAGCATTCTTTGGCTATTTCCCTTTCGTTTATTTCATGTTTATTACTTTTTTATGAAAGTGTAGCTCGTTATCTAACAAAGACCATGTAAGTAAAAATTTCGAACTTTGTACAAAAATTAACAAAATTCGACAGCTTTTTAATTAGATTTTCTAGAAACATTCTGAGTATGCAGCTTTGTAGCTCATTCAATTTTATTATATGAAGTGCAAATTTTAAGTAACTAGGACTTACCTTGATTTTTGGCAACTTTTTCGTGGAAAGTGTTGCTGATTTTCTCCATGAAAATTCGAACATACTTTGTATGGAAGAAAATGGGTGAACAAAAAATTGCCAAAAATCAACGATAAGTCCTTTATTATACTACAATTCAAAAAAAACTGCATACTCAAAAAAGTTCTATAAAATCTGATTAAACAGTTTAAAACTTTGACGAACATTTGTTAAAATTTGTAGATTTTTTTTTAATGTTCTGCAAAGTTTGAAATTTTGATTTACAGGGTTTTGTTTAGATATTAAGCTATATTTTCATTAAAAAAGTAATAAACATTTTTAAACAAAGAAAAATAGCCAAAATTTGCCAAAATGTGGCTTCCCTATTTACATTCTCGCCACCGTACATCATAAAAACGAAACATGAGAACACATTTATGACAGGAGGATACAGATGCATTCATATTTAAGATTTAAAGGAATTAAAAAAGTAAAAAACAAATAACATGGTATGAAGTGCGAAAAAAGTAAAACGAATCCGATAAGAATCTGATAAGATTTTGGCCGATACTAGCCGACGCCGATGCCGATTAATCGGTCGGTCTCTACTTTCTAGTGGTCAATGTTTTACGTGCATCACATGAGGAGATAGAAGATGTTCTAAAATATTTTAATTACAGTGATGATATCATAAAAAATTAATAATTCAGTATAATAGAATTTATTTTGTAAAATGGAATAATATAAGTACCTAATACAATGAAATTTTGGGCAGCACCTCAAACTTATACCGATGCAGCTAGCAACAAATTGTTTTCCGATCTGCCGGAATTAGCACTTCATTTACTCTCACTACCTTGGTCTAATGCATACCTGGAACTTCATTTAGTCAGCTAAACTTGCTAAAAACAAAGATACATAATAGTGTACACTTATATATATTTAGTTATATTAACTTTTATTTTTATTTTTAGCCGACTTCAAAACAGGAGGAGGTTATCAATTTGTCGGAATATTGTTTTTATGTATGTTACCGTATAACTTTGGGCCACGTTAACCGATTTCTATAATTCTTTTTTAAAGGAAAGGTGGAACCTCAAGGTGGTCCCATACTAATTTGGTTTAGATCCTATTATCGGATCATGGAAAAATCACGGGTACTCTTAAATTTGTATAATTGAAGTCGGTTTGGTTTTTTGCTTAAAAATTACTTTTTCATTTCTGATGAATTTCGATCCTAGCTGTATTATACCTACAATATTAATTTAAATTCAAGTAGTGTTTAAATTTATATTAATATAAACATATTTAGTTTTGTGGAATTTAGTTTTTTTCTAGCGGGTTTTTATAGAAATCTGGATTTTTTTACTCGAAAATAGTTGGCAGCACTGATTCCATCGCATAAAAATCATGTTTTGCTTTGTTTAATTTACAGCGAAGTTGAAGTCAGTCAATGAAGAATTACATAAGTGAGGAAATATAATTTTAAGTTTAATTAAATGTGTATGTATGTACATACCGATTTTGAAGTAAGATCTAAATACCTACATAAATACATACATCTGTATGTATAAAAACTGATTTAATGATGATTTAATGATCTTTTAAGACAATCTGTATTTTCTGTTTTAAATTTAATATACATAGGTATGTACTTATATACGCATTCTACATTAGTTTCTTAGTAAGACATTCTTTGTTCGCTTCTCTGGATTCTGTTTATCAAAGCGTTCTCCCTTCAGCTGAGATACAACTTTGTGGTTTTGCGTGACATTTATAAATTTGCCAGCAAAGCCTCAAACGCGAAAGGTATGCCACAATGAACGCCAAGAAAACAGTTTAGACTGCTTTTTTACTCGTCTGTGGATTTTATATATTTAGCTTTAAAAATATCACCAATGTAATTAAATGTTATGTTTCTGCATGAATACTCGAATTTGGATTAAACCAAATAAATATTAAACCGGCTGATTGTTAACGCGCGCAAAAGGATGGGAGTTGGCCATCTTTTCGCTTCGCGCTGCAGCTGCAACGATCTATGTATGTGGCATACTTTGTGCATCTTCATACAATCCATCTTATCTGTCAAAGCGAATCTGTCACGCAAAGCGAATCAAGCCTTTTATTTGGCATCGGCTTTCGTTCGAAGGTAATGCTTCTTGAAGCGAAAGGTTGGGCGATTCCCATCGCGTAATTCGATTCCATTTTAATTTCTGCGGTAATCGTGTTTTTGCTGGGATAGGCCGATACTAAGGATGTTAATTTTTCGGCTTTTTCAGATCCCGGGATTTTCGGGATGGCGTTGTCACAATCCCGGGATTAGTCCCGGGATTTAGATATTCATTACTTTTCAACAACTTGAATCGAAAAAATTGCTTCTATATTGTTTGAGAAGCTCTCCTACCATGAAATAAATAGTAAACCATGGTACAACAATTACAGGTATTCTCTTCCCCGAGAGCGCATATTCCGATCTGCCTTATTTAAAAAATACACAGGTTTACAAAAAAAAAGCTTATGCATATTAAACCAAACCTATATATCCCTATGTTATTCGACACGCTGAATGCGAATCCGAAGTCCGTTAGTCTCCACCACGTCAGGTTCGTGGTCAGTTGAAGGTCAAGTAGGGAAAAATTCATTGAATAAACCTGAAAATTCATATACATACATAAGGTTTTCCATTCGCTGAACCCGAATTCGAGGTCCGTTAACCTCCATAATGTCAGCTTCGAGGTCATTTGAAGGTCAAATAGGACATAAAATTTATTTAAAAAAAATTAAAAAAAAATTGTTTTTGTTGTCACTGAAACCGAGTATGGAGGTCCCTTGATTCCTCAAGGTCATCTGGAGGTCATGCCAAGGTCATCCCAAGGTCAAATTCCGATGAATTTTATTGAATTTTCAGGTTTATTCAATGAATTTTTCCCTACTTGACCTTCAAATGACCACGAACGGACCTCGGTAGGAGCCACATGTAAATTCTAAATGCTACAAAGAGCCACAAAACAAAAACCAAAATTTTATTTTTAAATAAAATTATTATTAGAAATGACAAACATTAATTTTATTATTATTCTAATGTACGTAAGATAGATATTAAAGAAAATTCTAAAGACCCCTTTGACCAATTTTTTTTTGTACGTCAGTTAAAGCCATTCGTAACAGTTCTGTTAAATGTTGGTTAGTCAATAGGTACGTTCGTTTAATTCTCCTGATAGAAATTTCAAAAGTATAAAACTGAAAACGTAAGAAAACAAATCCCTAAGTCTTATCCTGACACAGTTCACTGACTAAACGAATAATTACTTACTTCTTACAAGTTTAATTAGTCGCATTTTACTATATTAACTTTCAAACTATTTGCGTAAATTCCAACCAGCTGTTTTTGATCAGCTGTTTTCTTGTTGGCAAATTGCAGTTAGCAAACATTTTTCCAGCAGAAACTGACAGCTTTCTCTCAAAATGACATGTCATTTTGCTCTCTCAATTTCCCCTACTTTGCATGTTTTTTGCGTGCTCGTACACCAAAAGCGGATAGTTTTTATAACTTGCAATAATTATTAGGTACGCGAATGCAACTAATTTTGAACGGTATTTCGATTTTACGGATTTCATTGTAGAGTACAAAGACTCACTCAAAAATTGAAAATTTACGGCACGCAGCTGTCTGGCACTTATTGCAGGAATTCTAGCAATAGCAAAGCTTTATGTTGCATTTCCTGTGCCTTATCTGCTTTTAATACCAAAAACTCCAACTCTTCTTCGCTTTTCTTAAAAAGGAATATTTCGGATATTGTAAATTCATCCTTAATTATGTTACATAAAAAAGGGTTTATGAAGTATGCAAACGTACATTTAAATAATTTCAAATCGGCAAATCTTCTTTCAAAATCTGCTTTATATCATGTGAAATATTTTTTCTACCCATGGAAAATGATGAAATATTCTTTTTTTGACGTAGTTTAGCTTCAGAACTTAATATAATTTACGACAAATCAAAAACATTTTTATTCTCTCCTTGTAGAGACAAATTCAAGTTTTGCAAATGTTCCATCATATCGGTAAAGAACATTAAGTCAGAAAGCCAATTTTCATTCTCCGATATTAATTTGCGTATGTATGTATAAAAAGAATAAAATAACAAGTAATTTTTAGCAAAAAAAAAACCGACTTCAATTCTCATATAAAAAAATATATATATATATATATATATATTTCATGATCCAATGATCGGATCTAAACCTCTGAAACACTACCTTTCCGATGCAGTATCGAAATCGGTTGACGTGGTCCAAAGTTATGCGGTAACATACATACAAAAAAATAATAAAAAAAAATATTCCTTTTTTGGAAGTCGGTTAAAAAACAACAAAATGGAAAAGAATGTCCGGCAAAGAAATATGTATGTATTTTAAAAAGTAAAAAGAACAAAAATGTTCTAAGCAAAGAGAAGCTAAAAAGAACCGCACTTTGCTAAGCAAAGAGCCGCATTTGGCTCAAAGAGACGCGTTTGCCCACCGTTGCCATATACCAAGGCATAACATGGTAGAAGTGATTTCGACATTTCTCTCTTTTGAACTGCTCTTAACCCTAATACTATTAAAGATTTTAATTTTTTTAATATAAATTTTCAATTATGAGCTGTGCGACTGATTTTAAATACATAATAAGAGCCAGGACAACAAACTTGTGCGTTATTTTAAAACTCCGAAGTATCAATACTTCATTAGGAGACTTCACGTGTGCGCGAATACCATTTTAGTGCCAGTGACTTTATTTGTTGCCCATCGCAGCCGGATATTTCTAAGCGGACGCGTTTGTTCCCAGGTGCAGGAATTATTATACCGAATATGAAGAGAAAATCTTCCACTCATATACATGGTCTATCCAAATTTCAAATGGTGGTCTAATAAAACCTAAACCGGAATTCCTTGTTGACATAAAGAAACTGAAATTAACTTTTAATAAATTTAATGGAAAGGAAATTTCGAATTGCAAAAATATAATTGCTGAATTATGGAAGTTAAGTTCTGATGTAAATTTAGAATAATCAAACCTTTTTTTAAATGTCTAATATACTTTAAAATTAAGTATTTGAATAAAAAAAATAAATGCTTAAAAACATTGAGCTAGTAAACGCAAGAAAATTGCCAAAATGGGTTTATAAATGAGTGTGTTTCACTTAGTGTGTAATTTTGTGTAAGTATGCATTTCCACATTTACATTAAAACGAAAATGCAATACCAAAAATGAAGCTGATTCTAATGAGATTTTAAAAATTTTCATATCTACAAAAACTTTCATTTCAAAGATATTAGCCCGCAGTTATAGTCAAAATAAANTAAAAAAAAAATATTCCTTTTTTGGAAGTCGGTTAAAAAACAACAAAATGGAAAAGAATGTCCGGCAAAGAAATATGTATGTATTTTAAAAAGTAAAAAGAACAAAAATGTTCTAAGCAAAGAGAAGCTAAAAAGAACCGCACTTTGCTAAGCAAAGAGCCGCATTTGGCTCAAAGAGACGCGTTTGCCCACCGTTGCCATATACCAAGGCATAACATGGTAGAAGTGATTTCGACATTTCTCTCTTTTGAACTGCTCTTAACCCTAATACTATTAAAGATTTTAATTTTTTTAATATAAATTTTCAATTATGAGCTGTGCGACTGATTTTAAATACATAATAAGAGCCAGGACAACAAACTTGTGCGTTATTTTAAAACTCCGAAGTATCAATACTTCATTAGGAGACTTCACGTGTGCGCGAATACCATTTTAGTGCCAGTGACTTTATTTGTTGCCCATCGCAGCCGGATATTTCTAAGCGGACGCGTTTGTTCCCAGGTGCAGGAATTATTATACCGAATATGAAGAGAAAATCTTCCACTCATATACATGGTCTATCCAAATTTCAAATGGTGGTCTAATAAAACCTAAACCGGAATTCCTTGTTGACATAAAGAAACTGAAATTAACTTTTAATAAATTTAATGGAAAGGAAATTTCGAATTGCAAAAATATAATTGCTGAATTATGGAAGTTAAGTTCTGATGTAAATTTAGAATAATCAAACCTTTTTTTAAATGTCTAATATACTTTAAAATTAAGTATTTGAATAAAAAAAATAAATGCTTAAAAACATTGAGCTAGTAAACGCAAGAAAATTGCCAAAATGGGTTTATAAATGAGTGTGTTTCACTTAGTGTGTAATTTTGTGTAAGTATGCATTTCCACATTTACATTAAAACGAAAATGCAATACCAAAAATGAAGCTGATTCTAATGAGATTTTAAAAATTTTCATATCTACAAAAACTTTCATTTCAAAGATATTAGCCCGCAGTTATAGTCAAAATAAAGTCGACTCTAAAGTTAAACACCGGTTTTTTGAGAGATATCCCATTGAAAGTTATTTCAAAAAGCTGTTTTTAACTTTAGGAGTCGACTTTATTTTGAATATAGCTACGGGCCGTTGAGTTTTATCAAATATGGTAAATGCATAACAAAGGGTTAATTTCTTTGTTTACATTTTTTGACATTAATACAGCTATGAGCTATGAGAGAGCTCGACTGAATTGTCACTTCTACCTTGTTGAATATGCCTTGCCATATACCATATATGTTCACGTATTTTTTTTAACAAACCATCCTACAGAGAACTTATTCACTTTGCAAAAGCCGGAAAAAAAACATTTGCTTGTAAATAAATTCAAAATTTGTATCGCTCACTTTATTTCAAACGTTTTTTCTTTTGTTTTGAAAAATTATAAAAATTAAATTGAGCGAAAACAAAAAGCAAATCCAAATAAAAGTAAAAGAATCAATATTGAACTGCGTTAAAATGAAAATAAGGGAGCACGAATTTCGATGTGAAGAAAACTCTCTAGGAAGACAATACCTGTAATTATTGTACCGTGGTTTCCAACCTACTTTTTTATTTAAAGTGGCGTTTTTATTTTTTCTCTCTGACCGCAGGATTTATTTTGAGGGACTTTGTAATTTCAAAGATATGATAAATTCCAAAAATTTTTAAAAAATTCAATGCAATGCAGAATAAAAATATGGGTACCAAATGCAATAGGAAATTTTTTTAGAATTAAAAAAATTAAAATTTTTTGCATCCACCAGGACGAATAGGTAATTTTTAAGCTGACAAAATTAGAAGAACGAAATTCGAACAAATATTGCGAAATTTCAAGGATAATTTTTTAAAATGACATTTTCAATATTTACCAGCCCTTCTGCACTAGATACTTGAACATGTTTAAATGCTACAGGATTTCCTCTTTAATTTTATGCCCATACTTCTTCTCTAAGCACATTTCTCTGAATTTTTTAAATAATTTTTGAATTACTGACGTCAGAGTGAAAAACTAAAACCACAATTTTACTATATTTGGCCCATGGATTTGCGAATATATTGATATTTGTGTTTAAAACTTACTATCGCGCGGTGTTATATGTACAATGAGCTAGGCGTTTATAAAAAAATATTAATTATAAAGAAATGTAGCCAATACTGGTGCAGAAAAAAGAGTTTCTATTATTGCCATCAGTGCAAATTACAAATCCCGAAAATCCCGGGATTAGTTGCCAAGAATCCCGGGATTTTCGAGACCTTAAGAAGTCCGGGATCCCGGGATAAACATTCCTAGTTGATGTCCTGTAGTTCTTCTGGTGGCAAGAGACGACATAAGTTAACAATTCCATACATTACCGATTGTTAGGTAATTCACTGGCGACAGGTTATGCGAGGTTACCGCTAGGGACGCTCCAATAACTTCGCCATGTTAAAGTCGTTAGGAATTGGTACCGCAAATTTTGTAAATAGTACTCACTACTGGCGGGTCAGCGAAATCGTTACTGGTACCAAGACGTGGCGATTACCAATCGCTAGAGCATTGCCTAACGACCAGTAATGCACATAATCGCCAGTCAGTCTAGATAATGTGAGAAAAAATTCCACAATGATACAACAAAAGCTTTTTGTACTTAATATTTCTGGTCCTGCTAGTACGAGTTACCACACACATTAACTTTTTTTTTAATAGTGTGACTCTTAAACTGTTGTTCTAAGTGGAAATATAAGTTTTTTCCAAAAATGTAGATACGTGGTTAACGCAGAAACGGGGGGATATGATATTTTTCAATATGGGCGTCGTATAGCCTGTCGCCAGTGAATTGCCTAACAATCGGTAATGTATGGAATTGTTAGCTTATGTCGTCTCTTGTCACTAGCTAAACTCCATCAGAACTACAGGGTACGCATTTAAATATGTACTATATATAAATATATATCTATCAGCCCTGTTCTGCAATCCGAGTCGGAATCGCATCGGAATCGGAATTCAATTCCGACTCGGAATTTAAATGGTGTTCCACAATCCGATCGGAACTTTTGTTTCGAAGTTAATATCGAATCCGATTGTAGAAAAAAAGGAACAAACCTCCTACTTGTCAATTGCGTTCTGAAGTGTCAAAATTCATTTGAAGAAATTAAAAAGTGAAAACTAAAATGAGTTCAATGGTTTTATTAACTGTTTTGCTCAATAATGAGCAGCAAACAAATGAAAAAGTGAGGCAAATAATTTTGCGCGAGCGCAGCAATCACATATAATTACCGGACTCTGCGTATGTCCATAGTATGCAAACAACTGATTTCTCTTTTGCTATTTCAAAGTATAATTTTATATTTTACAGCTCTCTTGCACTCGTCAAGATTTTGGGTGATTTGCAGCCTTATGTACGCAAGAAGTTCCATTCTTGGGAGCAAAGCGAATGGACCAACATCGCTTTGAGAAGGAGCACCGTACCATTGCCGACGTTACCGACACAATGTTGTGTGCATGGAGTCGGTGATGTAGGTAACGATGTTTAACTGGGGATTAAATATCGAGATGGTGATCGCCATTCGTAGTTACTGGGCAATGCCGGGTATACTCTGGAACATTTTTTGTTCACACCGTATATAAATCCGTAGCCATGGTCCATATAACCAGTGTTGTCGTTTTAGCCCTTTGGTGGCTAGATTTGGCTACCACATACTTTTTTTGGCCACATAAATTTAAAATTGCCCCTAGCCCTTTTTTTAGCCCTTTTTAGAATTTATTCATACTTGGCATGAAAATGTTGTATATGCTTAATTTGTGTTTTTTTTGCATTTATGTAAGAGATGAATTTTTACACTAAGAAAGACAGATATATATACATATATGTATTGTATGTTTCTTACGCTTTTATAAATACATACTGTAAAAGTATTGGGGCTATTAACTTATCTGTTAACGATTTAACTATAGTTTAAAATAGATAAGTTCACGGCCCTTAATATGCTAAATTTGTTAAATGACCCATCAAGTCGATTGACCGTGTATGTTCTTGTGGTGTGATTGTACCAGCATGCTGGTGTCGTTAGGGGTGAAATTAGCTCAATTTTCTAAGTAAAAAGTATTTTGGCGGAAATTTCTTGCACTATATGAGTCAAAGCCGTGTTTGTGGAAGATTACGTTCACGATATTGCAGTTGTGAATTACAAAAAAAAACAATGTTTAACAAAATGCTAGAAAAATTACGAAATTACGGCTCTAATCATTTCGATCTTTCCTCGACCTCATTTGTAAAGAAATAAATATTGTACCAGCATGCTGGTAAGTTATATTCTTCGAGCCTGATGATACAATCACTTGATGGAACCAGCAAGCTGGTGTCGTATATTTCCCCTTTTATACAAAAAGGTTTTTGGTTGGATAAAATATTAGCTTTTTTTCCAAAGTTCATTGTTTCTATATACCATTACTTATTGAAAATGTTTACGTGTATACTTATATACTTATATACTTATATAAAAAAATTTAGCTACCATTTTTAGGCACAACGACTTTTTTTTAGCCCTTTTTTAAAGGAATTTGCCTACCACTAAATATTATGCGCGGCAACACTGCATATAACACGCATTTAATCAAACACATTAGGGCTGTTTAGGGTCTTGCGCATATGCTCTTGGATTTTCATATTCGTTGCATTTGTAAATTCACAGCAATAACATGCACACGGTTGTCATGGCAGCAAGAAAAAAAATTGCAAATACAATTCCAACTGCAAATCGAAGAGCACTTCCACAACATCCTGAACAACCCCATTCTTCGGCACGTAATATTGGAGTTCTCAAAGGTCGTTTTTAGTGTTTATTAGTAACCTTGCAGTACAAACTATGAGAGGTTGTGAAAATAATTAATAAATGTGTTGCCTGTATAACATTTTTCGCCACTACAGTCCTGAATTTGACTATGAAGAAGTTGAAGAAAACGATAGCGAAGTATGTAGATAGTGACGTAGATAGATTTTCACCAACAGAAACTTATTTGAAAAGTGAAGCAAAAATAATTGGATACGAAATTGCGAATAAAATTACCCCTATTAATTTAAAACAAGTTTTGTAATTAAACAATAAACAATTTACGCAAAATATAACATTTTAAGACTTTTTACTATGATCAAATTTGAAACGCTCGAGCTCCAACTCAAGCTGTCGCAGTTTAATTTGTTTATGATTTTTTATTTTTTCATTACCAATTTTAATTCGTTTACTTACATTTTTCGTTGTTCGCTTAAGTTTAAAATGTTCCTTTGATCATTTACATTTATATTTTTGTTTTTCTGTTGTGTTCTTTTTCTATTCCACTGGCTTTTACTTGATCGGAAAATTTCCGATAAAAAATTTCCGATACTCGGAATGCAGAACATCAAATTTTCGATAGAATTCCGATTCGAACTGGATCGAAATGTAGAACAAGGCGGAATCGGAAATAATATCCGATTGTCGACACCAACAATCGGAAAACAATCCGATTCCAATTCGAATCGGATTGCAGAAAAGGGCTGTATGTGGTTTTCTAGATTTTAAAGCAAAGATGGGCAAACTCACACTATCACGCACATGCGTTTGTGTGGGAAGCAGCGAAGTCTTGCTCAATAGCCACCCTGCAGGGAAACCGCGAACTTGTAAATCAAATTTTTAGTTCCCACCTAGATCTTTATCGCCAGAAACTAGGGATGTTCCGGATAGAGATTCTGCCGGATAACCTGATTCCGGATATTCTGTAAAAAATAAGAGCCGGATTCGGATATCCGGTAGACTGCTGTCCTTAGTAAATTTCACAATATTGTTATATTAGGTTTTATTGTTTAGTTAGATCATCTGCGTTTTCGTATACAATACGTAATTAAGGATACAAAATTTCTCCTCTGAAATCCAAGTTATGATATAATCCTTTATTAAAAAGATAACTTCTCCGTCTGCAACCCGGATTTATCGATTATTTTTTTGTAAATAGAGGAGAAACGTCAAAGACAAAAGATAAACAAGCTGATTGATTATTTTTTTTATTTAATATGTGATGAAAATCGAACTAATATGCATGGTTAAATATCGTTTCGCTTCCCGTCATTGTTGCAATATTTTGTGACACACATTTCAAAACTCGTTTTCTTTTCTGGCATCAATAAATCTTAAAACTGAGTAGATGGTGAACTAAATAATTCGAAAATATATATCAGTTAGCATGGAGTGTCATTGAAAAAGGCCAAACTCTACTGAAAGCTTCTATTGAAGGGCGAGTCCAAGATATTTGGCAATGCCTTGAGGAAGTCGCCAACGGCTTTGATCCTGATTCCAATTTTTGTAGTGATGTGGATACCCAAACGATGGAGAAATGGAGAAACATTTACAGCTACCCCTTATACCCGGAAAAGAAGATCCTTTAATTTGGTGGAATCACAGACGGCCGCGGTGTAGCGGTTAGCAGTGCGCGCTAACATTCCGCAAGGCCTGGGTTCAAGCCCGGTTCAACCCAACATAAAAAAAAACAAAAAAAAAGTTTTTTTCTAATAGCAGTCGTCCCTCGGCAGGCAATGGCAAACCTCCGAATGCATTTCCGCCATGAAAAACAGCTTCGCACGCCACATATCGGAGGAGAAGCCCGGCCAAACACTAACAGCCAATTTCACGAANAATATCGAGATGGTGATCGCCATTCGTAGTTACTGGGCAATGCCGGGTATACTCTGGAACATTTTTTGTTCACACCGTATATAAATCCGTAGCCATGGTCCATATAACCAGTGTTGTCGTTTTAGCCCTTTGGTGGCTAGATTTGGCTACCACATACTTTTTTTGGCCACATAAATTTAAAATTGCCCCTAGCCCTTTTTTTAGCCCTTTTTAGAATTTATTCATACTTGGCATGAAAATGTTGTATATGCTTAATTTGTGTTTTTTTTGCATTTATGTAAGAGATGAATTTTTACACTAAGAAAGACAGATATATATACATATATGTATTGTATGTTTCTTACGCTTTTATAAATACATACTGTAAAAGTATTGGGGCTATTAACTTATCTGTTAACGATTTAACTATAGTTTAAAATAGATAAGTTCACGGCCCTTAATATGCTAAATTTGTTAAATGACCCATCAAGTCGATTGACCGTGTATGTTCTTGTGGTGTGATTGTACCAGCATGCTGGTGTCGTTAGGGGTGAAATTAGCTCAATTTTCTAAGTAAAAAGTATTTTGGCGGAAATTTCTTGCACTATATGAGTCAAAGCCGTGTTTGTGGAAGATTACGTTCACGATATTGCAGTTGTGAATTACAAAAAAAAACAATGTTTAACAAAATGCTAGAAAAATTACGAAATTACGGCTCTAATCATTTCGATCTTTCCTCGACCTCATTTGTAAAGAAATAAATATTGTACCAGCATGCTGGTAAGTTATATTCTTCGAGCCTGATGATACAATCACTTGATGGAACCAGCAAGCTGGTGTCGTATATTTCCCCTTTTATACAAAAAGGTTTTTGGTTGGATAAAATATTAGCTTTTTTTCCAAAGTTCATTGTTTCTATATACCATTACTTATTGAAAATGTTTACGTGTATACTTATATACTTATATACTTATATAAAAAAATTTAGCTACCATTTTTAGGCACAACGACTTTTTTTAGCCCTTTTTTAAAGGAATTTGCCTACCACTAAATATTATGCGCGGCAACACTGCATATAACACGCATTTAATCAAACACATTAGGGCTGTTTAGGGTCTTGCGCATATGCTCTTGGATTTGCATATTCGTTGCATTTGTAAATTCACAGCAATAACATGCACACGGTTGTCATGGCAGCAAGAAAAAAAATTGCAAATACAATTCCAACTGCAAATCGAAGAGCACTTCCACAACATCCTGAACAACCCCATTCTTCGGCACGTAATATTGGAGTTCTCAAAGGTCGTTTTTAGTGTTTATTAGTAACCTTGCAGTACAAACTATGAGAGGTTGTGAAAATAATTAATAAATGTGTTGCCTGTATAACATTTTTCGCCACTACAGTCCTGAATTTGACTATGAAGAAGTTGAAGAAAACGATAGCGAAGTATGTAGATAGTGACGTAGATAGATTTTCACCAACAGAAACTTATTTGAAAAGTGAAGCAAAAATAATTGGATACGAAATTGCGAATAAAATTACCCCTATTAATTTAAAACAAGTTTTGTAATTAAACAATAAACAATTTACGCAAAATATAACATTTTAAGACTTTTTACTATGATCAAATTTGAAACGCTCGAGCTCCAACTCAAGCTGTCGCAGTTTAATTTGTTTATGATTTTTTATTTTTTCATTACCAATTTTAATTCGTTTACTTACATTTTTCGTTGTTCGCTTAAGTTTAAAATGTTCCTTTGATCATTTACATTTATATTTTTGTTTTTCTGTTGTGTTCTTTTTCTATTCCACTGGCTTTTACTTGATCGGAAAATTTCCGATAAAAAATTTCCGATACTCGGAATGCAGAACATCAAATTTTCGATAGAATTCCGATTCGAACTGGATCGAAATGTAGAACAAGGCGGAATCGGAAATAATATCCGATTGTCGACACCAACAATCGGAAAACAATCCGATTCCAATTCGAATCGGATTGCAGAAAAGGGCTGTATGTGGTTTTCTAGATTTTAAAGCAAAGATGGGCAAACTCACACTATCACGCACATGCGTTTGTGTGGGAAGCAGCGAAGTCTTGCTCAATAGCCACCCTGCAGGGAAACCGCGAACTTGTAAATCAAATTTTTAGTTCCCACCTAGATCTTTATCGCCAGAAACTAGGGATGTTCCGGATAGAGATTCTGCCGGATAACCTGATTCCGGATATTCTGTAAAAAATAAGAGCCGGATTCGGATATCCGGTAGACTGCTGTCCTTAGTAAATTTCACAATATTGTTATATTAGGTTTTATTGTTTAGTTAGATCATCTGCGTTTTCGTATACAATACGTAATTAAGGATACAAAATTTCTCCTCTGAAATCCAAGTTATGATATAATCCTTTATTAAAAAGATAACTTCTCCGTCTGCAACCCGGATTTATCGATTATTTTTTTGTAAATAGAGGAGAAACGTCAAAGACAAAAGATAAACAAGCTGATTGATTATTTTTTTTATTTAATATGTGATGAAAATCGAACTAATATGCATGGTTAAATATCGTTTCGCTTCCCGTCATTGTTGCAATATTTTGTGACACACATTTCAAAACTCGTTTTCTTTTCTGGCATCAATAAATCTTAAAACTGAGTAGATGGTGAACTAAATAATTCGAAAATATATATCAGTTAGCATGGAGTGTCATTGAAAAAGGCCAAACTCTACTGAAAGCTTCTATTGAAGGGCGAGTCCAAGATATTTGGCAATGCCTTGAGGAAGTCGCCAACGGCTTTGATCCTGATTCCAATTTTTGTAGTGATGTGGATACCCAAACGATGGAGAAATGGAGAAACATTTACAGCTACCCCTTATACCCGGAAAAGAAGATCCTTTAATTTGGTGGAATCACAGACGGCCGCGGTGTAGCGGTTAGCAGTGCGCGCTAACATTCCGCAAGGCCTGGGTTCAAGCCCGGTTCAACCCAACATAAAAAAAAACAAAAAAAAAGTTTTTTTCTAATAGCAGTCGTCCCTCGGCAGGCAATGGCAAACCTCCGAATGCATTTCCGCCATGAAAAACAGCTTCGCACGCCACATGTCGGAGGAGAAGCCCGGCCAAACACTAACAGCCAATTTCACGAAAGCAATTTAAGTGAAAAATTGTTTAAATTTTTTTAATTTTATATTGAAATTGACAGAAAATAAAAAATCTTTTCCAACCATATATGTAATACTCCTATATTGGCAGTAAGAGCTAGTACCGTCCGAAAACACTACAGTACAGATATATCAATAAACACGTACGAAAGAAAAGGAACACATACGTTTATAAATAAACATGTACACAACACATATACAAAAACGGCACTCAAGTACACAATACATTGACAAAAACGGTACTAGACTGTCTGCTTTGATTTCGGAATGCTTACACATTGAGAAGTTAGCTTACTGCCAATATAGAAATATTACATATATGTTTTTTATACTTATTACTAGGACAACCAAAAATATGCTCGAGCATGTTTGTTTTCTTATGCTGTATCACAAAATGCATAAAAAGGAAATGCTAATTGTAAAGAGATAAATCGTTTTAGCCATATTTGTTAAAGCATATTTCGGCATATTTCGCAATAAATGCATTTTTTCCACAGTTTAGAAATAAGTGCTAAATTTAGTGCATAATATTGTTTTTTGTTATAATATTACTGCTAAGACGTCTAATTAGTGCATGGCTTTCTGTTCGGAAAGAATTGAACTAAAAATAAAATAATGTAAAAAAAATATTTTTTAAAAACAAGCTATTATTTAACATGTACAATCAAAGGAATAAAATAAAGTAGTGTAAAGTGTCGCTTTGATTTCGGAATGCTTACACATCCCAACATGCAAAATAAACTTAAAGAAAGTTTTTTTTTAAGTTTTCAATTATAAACATTAAGCTTACAAAACGTTGATTTTTTGTTTATAAAACGCTTGAAAGTAAGCGTAATATAATCGAAAAGGAACATTGGTTATAAGCGTAGAAATATAAACTTGTAATAAATGTTCAAAAGAAAGCTTTTTATAAGCGTAAAAGTGTAAACTTATAATAAAAGTTCAAAAAAAGTTTTATATAAGCGTATCAATATAAACTTACTAAAAATTTTCAAAAGAAAGCTTTTTATAAACATTTTTATAACCCTTTATTTAAAGATATTTCATTAAAACCTCATACATAGATTGCTTAACATCTAGAAACTAAACGAAATGCGAATTTTCCGCGGACTCATCTACAGTCGCGAAAATATAAATAGGGAATAGACATTTTAGCATACAAATTCACAATAACACATACAAATTAAGCATAAAAAAGTTAATTATTACATCTTGTTGCGTGCTTTCAATTACTTGCGGTTATTGGCAAATTGGAAAAGGGACATCGATGCAGCTATATATTGCGCTTTATCGCCGCCATTCTCATTGATCAACTTTTCTGAAAAAAATGTAATACGTTTTTAATTGAATGTTAAACTAAGAAAGGATAAGGGGAACTCATCATTTGAAGACTCGAATGCTCCACCGATTAGCGCAGCGGGTCCTGGATTGGATTTTCTTGTTTTACCGCATTGGTTTTATTTAATTTTTTCTTTTAATAATATATTTTAAAAAACGTAAACACGTCACTTACGATTGAAAAAATTTTATATTTACTACTTCATGTCGTTGGCATTTACATTTCATTTATAAGTTTAAGTTATTTATAAACATTCGCTCTCAAAACTTATTAAAGGTTTGTTTGAAAAAACTTTTAATAAGCTTAATATTAAAAATGCTTATTTAACGCTTATTATAGCAAACTTAATTTAAGTTATTTTTAAAAACGTTTACTGAAATGCTTGTTGGGATTGAGATGTTAGCTTACTATCAATATAGAAGTATTACATATATGTTTCCAACTTAAATTGCTGGTGAAACCGGCTGTAAGAAATGTGTAATAACCAACCTATTATTAGATGTACATATTCGCGTATTCTTTCAGCAGAAATCTCTAAGCAGCAAAATTCTAATGAATTTTTATCTGTTCTCTCTCAAAGAGAGAAATGTTAGAAAAAGTACGCGAACGCAAAACTAGCAAAACTTGCAATTTTTTAGTACAGCTGATTAAAATTTTGTTCACATGCAAAAGCATAAAACAGAAAACATGAAAATAATTTAAATTAAAAGTTTTCCTAAAGCAATTTGCTAATCAAACATGCGTAAATGAGTATTTGTTTCTTCGGATACATTTGCAGTTCTAATAAGTTATTTCAAACTTAAAAATCATAATAATAAATCTAAATCTAAAATAAATTTCCATATCTTCATAAATATAAATCTAAAATAAATATATATAGTAAATATTTTCATAATTGCTGGCAAATGGCTGCTGCCAAAAATTTTTCCAGCAGAAGCTAGCAGCTTTTCATCGGAATGAAATGTCAAATTGTGTCTCTACGCGAACAAAACTATCAATACGCGAATAAACCTATTATTAGCGCTCGGAATCTCATGCACTAAAAAATCAAAAATATGCGCTTAAAATATGCAATTAAAAATATTTTGTCGCCGGTAAAAAAAATAAATGACATGTGGATTTTAACAAGAAAATTACGAAAACAAATTAGTTCAAAGTAAAATACATATTTATGTATAAAATTAGCTTATAATCAAGCAGAAAGGTTCAATTTTGTGTAGATAGAAACATGGACAGGGTATTCATCTAAATGCGTAAATTCCTCGTAAATGTGTAAACCTCGTAAATAAACCGGGTTTCATACAAAATTTAGCAAATTTACGGGACTTACGTGGCTACGAGGCATTTACGCGTTTAGGTGAATTGCCCTGGTGTTTAATAGTGGTTCAGATGGATGTTTGGTTGGTTTATTGGTTGGTTAAATTTGCCATTTTGATTCCACAACTCGTACAACCTACAGCCATTTGGCGGCTTTACTGAATTTCAGTACGTCATTCTAAAACAGTGGTCGGCATTCTAACACATTCAAATGATTCAATAAACATTCTAAAACATTCTCCAGGATTGGCTTGCCGAGTGTCTTAAGCCTTATCCTGTCGGCTGGACAGTTGCAACTGCTACAGAACCTGTTCAAGGGCAAACCAATTCTTTCGGCATGTACCCCAACGGGCCAGTACTAGGGATGATAATTTTTCAGCTTTTTCCGATCCCGGGATTTTCGGGATGACATTATCACAATCCCGGGATCCCGAGATTTAGATATTCATTACCTTTAAACAACTTAAATCGAAAAAATTGCTTCTATATTGCTTGAGAAGCTCTCCTACCATAAAATAAATAATAAATAAATTTATTTAAAGTGGCGTTTTTATTTTTTCTATCTGACTTCAGGACTTATTTTAAAGGACTTTGTAATTTATTCGTTAATTTTGAGCTCCATGCCGGTTATTAAATAAAACATAGATTTTAGTAGTTTTATTTATTACATTTATTGATTTCGATATTTCGCCTTCAATCTGAAGGCATCTTCCGGAATTATTGAGTTTTTCCAATCGATCGTCTTTTAAAATTTCCTCCAATCACATCGTAAGCAGATTTCCCATGTGTACTGGCAACAAAGTTCAATTCTGGCATTTCCTTGGAGGGATTTTCGTGATTTCAAACCTTTAGTAAAGTTAATATGATTTATTCATATTGTTTTTGTTTTTTACACACCTTTCCTCTTACAAACATATACAATTTTATAAAATTTCAATGTCTATTTATCATATTGCTCGAGCGTTAGACGTTCTAGAGTCCATACGCATAAGTAGCCCATTACGCCAATTTGGGTACTTAAAGTTGACATTATAGACAATGTTTTATGTAAAAATAAAAATTAAAAAAATGCTATAATCTAAACAAAATCAAAAAGAAAAACGTTTACTTAATTTTTTTTTTGTTTTTATAAGTTGCACATAAATGTAAAAAATGTACAATTAAAGCCCACAATAAGACGGAAGAAATCCATTTTTTTCATTAACTTTCGTTAATAGGTTTCCAAGATACAGCACTTTAAAGAAAGGTATGTATGACGTTTTCTTAAAATTTACGTCCCGTGTAAATAGGCAACCCTACGTTATATCGGCAAAATACGCTGCACGTATATTCATGTCACCCAGACCAGGGGTTCTTAAACTTTTAAGAAGATGGAACCCTTACTAAGCAATTTTCATTTTATGGAACCCCACATCAAATTACTAAAAATCAAAGGCAGTACAATTTAAATATGAATAAACACTTTTACTAGAAATAGTAAACATACTTTAAATTTTAATGCAAAGAATGAAATTGTTTCGCTGTTATTAATTATTGTATAAAATAGTAGTTCGTTATAACGTCTGAAAGCTGTATGCGCATTTCTGTGGTAGCATCTAATTTCGACCTGAATTACGTTGTGACAGGAGGAAGCAAAGTTAAGGTGGCCTTTTTAGCGACTTAATGATATTTACTCTTAACACTAACACAAAACTCTTACAGAGACACAGATTCAAAAGTCTGGATTTTTTACCAAACCTATATTACTACTACCATCCGCAAAATAATCTGACAAATATTTGAGGTGATTTACCAAGTGCCCAGTAATGACATTTCACATTTCATTTGGCAATTCATCGCGTTCCTTGTAGAGCTGCAAAACTATCAGCGGGTGGACCATTCGATATTTTCGATAGTTTTGGGCATCACCATTCGATAGTGTCGATACTATCGGTAAGAGAAAAAATATGGGATCCTTACTACGGCACTATTTATATTGAAAAAAACAGAAATGTTAGTTTTAAATACCATTTTGGTGTGCTTTATTAAAAATAACAAAAAAGTTATTTTAAGCAACAAAAACAACACGTTGCAAGTCTAAATTTTAAACAATTTACAAAAACGAGGCAAATTCGAATTTTTCGAGTAATCAAAATTTCGAGCTGTTTAATTAGGTTTCTTAGACAATTTTTGAGTATGCATTTTTGTAGTTTGAAGTAGCTAGGTCTCACTGTTGTTTTTTGGCAATTATTTGTATTTGAAGGTTTCCGATAGTATCGCGGTAGTTGGCTACCAGCCATCGATAGTGGTGTCAAACTGAAACTATCGATAGTGCCATCGATAGTTTTGCAGCTCTAGTTCCTTGTAGAAAGTTGTATATAACCCTTTGGCTACAGCGGCCAACAACACATACCGCTTAGAAAAAAAAAAACAAGCTGGCAAGCGCAAGCTCAACGCTCTTATGTAGGTATGGCACTCAGTACGGCAATCATACCATCTACGAGTACATATGTATACTTGAAAATAGATAATTGCGTCTCGGTCAAACTGTTTATAGAACTTTTCTTTCTGTGTGCAACCAGAACCGACCGCCGTGCTTATTCATACCAAAAATAATTTCGCGGAACCCCGGTGACTTTTCTACGGAACCCTTGGGTTCCGCGGAACACATTTTAAGAAGCTCTGACCTAGACCTTCAATCTCTTAAACTTTCATCCAAATCCTGAGAGGTCGCGCACAGAGGTGGCCGCGGTGACATGAAATGCCTCAGATGAAATATAGTTCATAAAAAATAAAAGTGTTATTCATTTTAACATGAGTGTACACATCATTGTACACAGAAGCCAATAAATTATTTTATATTTACGACATTTTTGAATAGCAAATTAAATTAATTTAGTGTTTAAATAGTCAAAGAATTCTACACGTTTCATTTTAAAATTACTTTTAATATGAAGCTCACTCTAATAATTTAATTTAATTTTTCTTTCATAAATTTTCAAAATTTATACTTAAGATCCTCTCTGTTGCTTCGTTTGAATGTGGTATTGAATAATAAAAACCCAAATTACATATTTTTCAAACTGTGGACAAGTACCACCATTTAAGGACTTTTAACTATAATTCCTCATGGCTTAAATACATTTTTTCAATTACGCAAAAACTTTGAAAGACTAAAAGCCTGATTATGGCAACTTAACTTAACTTAACGGAACGAAGAACTTAGAGAATCAAAATGAAACAGATTTCTGCGTGGCATTAAGTTGCGTTAAGTTTCGGCTGTTCAATTATAAGCAACACCCATTTAACAGAATTTTTAAGAGAGAGCCTTAAGTTAAGTTAAGTTGCCATAATCAGGCTTTTAGAATTCGCTAAAAGGAGTATCTTACTCTATGCAGTGGCGGATATAGGATTTTATTTGGGGAAGGGCGATTGGGATCGACTTGTCGAATAACGTTAAATTACAGGCATCTAACTTGATTCACAGCGGAGTGACCAATCGAACCTGACCTACAAGCATCCACGCTGCTTGAACCCTCATTTATTTTTCACGCAAATAGAGGTTCTAGTAACTTTTATGAAGTCCGAATTAAAATGTTTTGTGATATAATTTTACTTTAAGTAAGTTTCATTCTGTGAATTTGGCAGAGTCCCATGTAATAAAACAATTATACTATTTTGTAGAAAAACACAAGATAAAGTTATGCTCTGGGTTTATTAAAGCATTATATATCACAAATATTATATAATATAATACAATATTATATAATATATTACATAAATACTTATTTTTTTCTTTTAATGTTTGTCAAATGAGGGATATAATTAAGTAATTTAACAACTTATTCGGAATTTTGATTATAATAATTTAAATTGCAAACTCAATTTTGCGCTTTCCCTTGGGAAGCTTTGTATTATCCGTTCAGTGTCAATTTCAATATCTAAGGGCCAGTTTCACTGGCAGTTTAAACTTAGGTTACGTAAACTGAATTTAAAATGTAAAATTTAAAAACAGCTGACAGATAATTGATTGGCTAGTCTTAGTTTAAAGCAGCCAGCTCGGCCATTTAAAATAAGTTTAACCGCCACGGTGCACGGAAAAATTGGCTCTAAGTGTACGTGTAAAAGTGCTAGACTTGTCAGTCTTTTTTTATTCATGGTACTATGGAACCATGTTTTTAACCGGCGAAGGATAACTTTTTTCTGAAGTAGCGTCACTAGCTAGAAGTGTAGTCAGAATGCGGAGAAGTTTGTTAATCAATGGAAAAGCATATTCGTCGTCCCATTTACCAAGAACTTCTGCTACTGATTTTAGGTATGGATTTTCGCTTACCTCATTTGTTCATAGTTCTGACCACACTTTATACTCTCATTCCAAACTCATAGCGTCTTTTTGTAGCGTATTATATTCCCTAATTTTATATGTATGGAAGTAATAGTTCAACTCAAAAATGTTTATGTAATGTATATTTCGGCAATCTTTCTCGGAGATTGAGCTAAATATTATGCAAGAGCGGTATAAATATAACACTAGTCGACAAATTTTGACGTAAGCGCGTTAACGTAAGAAAAAATATGTTTTCTAAGCTAATTTTGGGTCGCTCAAGACGAAAACAATACCCATTCTTTTTTTCAAAGAAGCGTTTTAGAGATTTTTTCGAAAAACGTGTTTTTTGGTACCTTTCGCAGTTATTTATCAGTATCTTTTGAAAAAATTATCTAATCGACCAAATCCTTTCCCGACACTCCCGATAAAAGCGCAACCCCCGCAAATTCACAAAATTTTCTTTAAAAACGATGTTTGAAATATGCACTTTTAATGTTTTATTGAGACGAAAAAGAAAAAAAATTATAGGAAGATGCCAGATCTTTCATTATCATTTTTAATTATTTAAAATTAATATGAAAGACATGAACATTTTTGTGAACCTTCGATCGGTTTGCAAACCTCGCCACACACGTTGAAATCTCAACCGCTCGTTTCAATTTGTTGTCCGTGTGTAGCCTGCTTTAGAGATAGATATCGGGACCCACGGGACCCGCGGTACAATTCTGAAAAATGTCGGGATGGGCGGGTTCGGGACTTAAAAATCGAATTTCGGGATGGGCGGGGTCGGGATTAAATATTTAGTCCCGTGCCCATCTCTAGTTCGTATTCAACGGCGACATAGAGAAAATGTATCGCCAAATACTAGTTCACAAAGAAGACCAAGATTTCCAGCGAATTCGTCTTTCGGAAAGACCCTAAAATGCCAATAGAACACTTTCGACTAATGAGAGTCACATTTGGTGTTAATTGAGCACCGTATTTGGCAATAAGAACCCTACACCACCTCGCTGAAGACTGCCAAAACGAATATCACCTCGCAAAAAACATACTATTACATGAAACGTATGTTGATGATATTCTATCAGGTTTTCCCGATATACAGTCCTGAAGCCTGAAAGCAGCAGAATTCCCTTTGAGAAAAATGCCGGCGAACCACCTGGAAATTCTAGAGCCAATTCACGACTCCGATTTACTAGATGTCGATTTTCTCAAATTCCAAGATGCAAGCTTCACAAAAGCGCTCGGAATCCAATGGAATGCGCTAACACCTTTACTTATACATACCAGGGATGTTGCGTATGTGGAATTTTAGACATCCGCATATGCGAATGCGGATGCGGATGTTTAAACGCTAACCTCCGCGGATGCGGATGCGAATGCGGATGTCAAGTATTTTTATACCCGAGCGCACTTGTGCACTCACATTCACATAACGATTGTTTGCAACAGGCAAAACAGGTTGTTTGTAATAGACAAATGTATACATAAATGATCAGAATGAAAAGAGACATCGATTAAGCGGTGACTGTCTGTCCGTCCGTCCGTCCGTCTGCTCACACCATAACTCGAGTACAAATTGAGATATCTTAACGAAACTATATGTATGTGTAATTCCTTTGAGCGTTGGACAGATGGTATTGAAAATGGGCAAAATCGGACGATAAACACGCCAACCTCCCATATAACGGTAATTTTCAGAAATGCGAAAACTGCGATATTTTAGTAACTACCGAAGCTTATTCACTCAATATTAATATTTACAATCATTTTTAGACGAAAAATAAGAATATTATACATTTTTGGAAAATGGGCGTAGCCACGCCCACTTATGAATACATACATGTGTATATCTTGGGAACCGCTCCACCAATTTCTCCCAAACTTGGCACAGTTGTTGGCCTCCACAAAACATACCAAACGGCTGAAAATTAAAAAAATCGGATAATAACTATGCCCACATCCCATATAACGGTAATTTGGAGAAATACGAAAGCTTCGATAAATCAGTAAATACTGGAGCTAATTTATTCAAGATTGATGTTTGCAATAATTCCTTAGCAAAATATACGCTTATAATAAAATGTTGGAAAATGGGCGTGACCCCACCCACTTATAATCACATATGTGTATCTCGGTAACCATTCGCTCGGTATGATCGCCATCAATGCTCGGTATGATTATTGTGGTTGCCACATAAAGGTAAAACGTTGAAAGTTATCGAAATGGGACTAAAAATACGCCCACTTTTTCATAACGGTAAATTTCAGAAATGCTTGAAACTTCGATATTTCGAAATTTAAGGACGCTAATTTTACCCAAACAATCCCTTGAAAAGAAGTAACATTACTATTAAATTTTGGAAAATGGGCGTGATGCCGCCCACATATATCTATATAAGTTTATCTCGTTATATCTAACTGAACGTTATATCGAAGATGTTTGAAATAGGGGTAACCCCACCCTTGCTTACCATGTAGCGGTAGTTTTCGGAAAGGTGAAAAAACTATATTGAATACTTGCGCCGGGTATTTAATGTTCAGCTCCGCCCGAACTTAAAATTTTTTTACTTGTTAAGAAATAATTTAGGTGAGTCAATTAGGTGATTTAGTTAAATAAAAAATGTAAAGGTTAGTAATTTTTAATAATATTTTTTTTAGTACTTGAATTTTCAAATTGGAACATTGTATCCAATAAAAAGTTTTTAAAGGGTCGTAAATCAGGGCCACTAAATAACAAACTTGAAAAACTTGAAACTTGACAAAATTGTAAATTCTTTTCGATTGACGCTGCACCAGTCGAGAGGACTTTCAGTTATATTTATAGTTTTATTTTTTTATTGCGGTGCAATAATTCTTTTTTGAGAATTGCATCGGGCTGCAAATGTCGGATGTATCCTCCTGACTTTCATCTTCACAATCTAGTATCATGGCAAGTCCGTCGTTTAAACACCGTTGTTTTCCAAAGAATTCTTCATTCTCATTCTTTTGGTTGTTTCTGAATTTGGATAACCTGTAACGTCAACAGCGTTTTTCGATTTTAGTTTTTGTAATTCATTTTTAATCCTTTCTTCTGTGACTGGCCAGATATACGTTTTATCAGTGCACTTGCACAATATTCCAGGGACCGAAAATAACAGTTATTTATTACCAGTTAAACTTGGCCTAATATTTTTTATTCCGAAATAAAAGTTTTTTCTGGATAATAAACAAACATCTTATCAAAATTAAACAAATTTATATCATGTGAAAGGGGACTGAAATAGCTTTTAAACAGAAATAACGAACGAAGGTTACCACCTCTATTTATATTTTTTTTATATCGTTTAATACTAAAGAAATTCATATACCTGACCCAAGGTTAATTAATTAACATTTTTTATTGAAATATTTTTCAATAGGTGGCTTTGCTCGTTTAGACATTTCAGCTATTTAAGTCCTCTTTCATTTGATACCAAACTTGTTTAATTTGGATAAGCGGTTTGATTATTATCCGGAAAGGACTTTTAGTTGTGAATAAAAAATATTTGGCCAAGTTTAACTCGTAAAAATATAACTGTTATTTTCGGTCCCTTCAATATTCGCATTCGCAAAAGATCCGCAGTGATTAATGCGAATGCGAAAGCGAATGCGAATGTTATAATTAATGCGGAAGCTCCGCGGTTGCGAATGTGAATGCGAATATTCGCAACAACCCTGATACATACGACCCACTATCAGCAGCACACTCATGCACAAAACGGCATATTTTATCAGCAGTAGCGAAACTTTTCGACCCCGCAGGATGGCTAACGCCCATAATGATCCTTGCTGAAATGCTGTTACAGCAACTCTATATGCAGGGAACTGATTGGGACGAGAACATCAAACCTGGGCCTTCAAAAATGGAATGCCTTTTACGAAAACTTACCCAAAATTGAGCACATTAAAATTCCCCCTTGGGTACAGTATACCCCCGACAAACCCATCCAACTGCATGGTTTTCGGATGCCTCCGAAAAAGCCGTTTGTGTTTGCGTTTATTTAAGAGTACAAAATAGCGAAAACAGATTTTCATCGCATTTGCTAGCCGCTAAAAGCAAGGTAGCACCCCTACAAACCGTAAGTCTTCCACGGTTAGAACTCTGCGGAGCAGTACTCCTCTCTAAGTTAGTAAAACAACTTCGAGATGAGCTTAATCTACCCACCCAAGAACTCATACTTTGGTGCGATTCCTCCATCGTACTAGCGTGGCTAGAGAAACCTCCACATACTTGGAAAACTGATGTAGCCAATCGAACGTCACAAATTCTCCAAAACGTGAGCAATGCGATTTGGCGGCACGTTTCCAGCAATGTCAATCCATCGGACAGGGATGGGCATTATCAGGAAAATGAATAATTGAATAAAAAAAAAATAAGTTTCAAATAACGAATAAATTTTTATTCATCACTCAAGTAATTTCAAATGACGAATAAATTTTTATTCATCATTCAAGCACTTGCGAATGATGAATAAATTTTTATTCATCACTCATATAACTCCAAATAACGAATAAATTTTTGTTCATCATTCAAGCACTTGCGAATGATGAATAAATTTTTATTCATCACTCAAATAACT
>NW_016157618.1:50101-81207 GCF_001687245.7 Rhagoletis zephyria | reverse complement strand
AAAATCCCGAAGAGGTCTCGAAAAACCAGAAATTGTCTCAAAAATTCTGAATTGGTCCCAATAATCCCGAAGTAGTCCCGCAGATCCCGATTTAGAGCCGAGAATACCGAAAAATCTCCAATAGTCCTGAAAATACCGGAGAAATTTCGAAATAGTTCAAAAATACCAAAATAGTCCCAAAATCCCGATATATTCCCGAGAACCCCGAAAATCTCGAAGTAGGTTCGAAAAACCCGAAATAGCCCCAAATATTCCGAATTGGACCTAAAAATCCCT
Organism: Rhagoletis zephyria; assembly: GCF_001687245.7. NCBI lineage: Eukaryota > Metazoa > Arthropoda > Insecta > Diptera > Tephritidae > Rhagoletis > Rhagoletis zephyria. The sequence goes on along the minus strand of NW_016157618.1, from coordinate 80,931 downwards.
AAGATCCCGAAATGGCCCCGAAAACCCCGAAAAGCTCGAAGTAGTCTCGAAAACCCCGAAATAGTACCAAAAAATCCGAATTGGTCCCAAAAATCTCGAGGTAGTCCCGTAGATCCCGATAACCACGAGCATACCTAAGTTGTTTTTAAAAACCCGAAATAGTCCAGAAAATCCTTAAGAATTCTCGGAAATCCCGAAATAGTCCAAAAATCCCGAGAACCCCCGAGAGAAAATCTCGAGGAAGTCTCGCAAAACCCGAAATAGTCCAGAAAATCCTTAAGAATTCTCGGAAATCCCGAAATAGTCCAAAAATCCCGAGAACCCCCGAGAGAAAATCTCGAGGAAGTCTCGCAAAACCCGAAATAGTCCAGAAAATCCTTAAGAATTCTCGGAAATCCCGAAATAGTCCAAAAATCCCGAGAACCCCCGAGAGAAAATCTCGAGGAAGTCTCGCAAAACCCGAAATAGTCCAGAAAATCCTTAAGAATTCTCGGAAATCCCGAAATAGTCCAAAAATCCCGAGAACCCCCGAGAGAAAATCTCGAGGAAGTCTCGCAAAACCCGAAATAGTCCCAACAATACGGAATTATTCTTAAAAATTCCGGTGTATTCCCGAGAACATCGAGAATATCGAAATAGTCACAAAAAGCACGAACTAGTCCCAAAAACCCCGAAGTAGTTACGTTTCCTAAAATAATATTATTTAGCTGAAAAATCACAAATCAAAATGCATTTAACATATAAGTATTTAATTTGAATATTTTCAAACAGGTGGCAATCCTCCTCAAGCGCCTCAAAAATATTCTAAAGGTTTCTTAACGCTCTTTAGTTTAGCACCCATATATTATTATTACATACACCTTGTGTATAGTTGAATTAAATTCCACTTCAATTACGTGGCAACACTCGTGAAAATATTTTTAAACTGAAACGTTCTTAGACCCCTATCGTCTGACACCCATATATAATTTCACTACCCAATGTACTTTAATTTGAAAGGTATTGATGTGCTCTTTGCAAAAATATATAACTTGTGCAGATTTCAATAAAAATTATTATTGTTACTACCGACCAAAATCGAAAAAAGTGAAATTTTTTTCATTTTTGAAAACTACATATTTTTAGATGCTTATTTTTTATTACAAAAATTTTGTTTAATTTTTTTTTTTTTNCTCGTGAAAATATTTTTAAACTGAAACGTTCTTAGACCCCTATCGTCTGACACCCATATATAATTTCACTACCCAATGTACTTTAATTTGAAAGGTATTGATGTGCCCTTTGCAAAAATATATAACTTGTGCAGATTTCAATAAAAATTATTATTGTTACTACCGACCAAAATCGAAAAAAGTGAAATTTTTTTCATTTTTGAAAACTACCTATTTTTAGATGCTTATTTTTTATTACAAAAATTTTGTTTAATTGTTGAATCTAAGATCGTCCAAATCGTATAAGAAATGTAGATGTGATGGAGCACAGAGTAAAAATTCTAACATTGTATTTTTCACTCAATCACACTTTTAGTGAAAAATAAGCTTTTCCGCTTTAACGAATGGCGCCTGTTTATCGATGGAAGCAAGTACAGTGTAAAGGCTGTTTTACTTCATAAATTTAACCATCAATTCCAGCCGAGCATTCAACGAGTGTGAATGAAACCTATCAGACGATGAAGAAACTTTTTGGACTCATATACTATAACTCATATAAGTGGAAGATTTGTTGTGACTTGAAGGTCACTGGTTTACAAGGAGGTTATGCAAAATACAGCTGCTTCTTGTATCTTTGGGATAGTAGAGCGGATAAAAAACACTACACCCATCGTGACTGGCCGAGACGTGTGTCAGAGGAGAGAATAACGTGGTTGAAAGAGCACTTGTTGAAAAAGAAAATGTCATCATACCACCGTTACGTGAGGAACTTGGACTAATGAAGAATTTTGTCAGAGCGTTGGCCAAAGATACCGAGAACAAAGGGCTAACATATTTGATGAAGAAGTTTCCTAAGTTAACCCCGGAAAAAATTAAAGCGGGAATATTTTTTGGCCCACAGATCAAGAAACTGTTTGCAGACAAACAGTTTTTGAAATGTTTGAACAGTGCTGAAGCAGGAGCATGGACGGCTTTTCGTGACGTTGTACATAGATAGTTTCCTGGTTAACAACCGAAGTTCTAAAGCTCGTCAATTGATAGATGGAATGTTCCTGTTGTTCTATATCTATGTCTATATCGTAGATTCATTTTATACATGTTCTTTAGAAGTTAAAAATTATTTCTTTTCCAGGAGCCCGCATGTCACTGAAAACGCATTTTCTGCTTAGCCATTTCTACGCTTTTCCTTTGAATTTGGGGGCAGAGATTCCATCAGGACATCGCAGCATTCCAAAAACGATATGAAGGCTTTTGGGACGAAGACATGATGGGTGACTACTGCTGGATGCAAGTTCGGGAAGACTCTACCCAGCACAAACGAAAAATTTCAAGGGGAAAAGCTTATTTTCGACCAAGAGCGTGATTGTGTGAAAAATGCAAAGTTAAAATTTTTCGATTTGGATGACCTTAGACTCAAAATTTGCTGTAATGACTAAGCTTTTACTAAAGTTAAAAAATAAAAATTAAAACACAATTTTTTTTAATCAAAAATAAGAAACTAAAAATGTGTAATTTTAAAAATTTATTGAAAATTTCACTTTTTTCGACTTTGGTCGCTAGTAACACAAATAATTTATATATAAATCTGCACATCTTTTAGTAAAGGGCACATCACTACATTTCGAATGGTTGTTTGATTGCGTCGATTTTATGATCTTTTCAAGAGATATTTACGAATAACTGCGAAAAGTACCAAAAAACAGGTTTTTCGGAAAAATCTCGAAAACGCTTCTTTGAACAAAAAAATTGGGTTTGTTTTCATGTTTAGCAACCCATAGTTAGCCTAGAAAATACTTTTTTACAAGGGTTAATCTTTCGTGTAAGCTAGTGTAATAATCTTCGGTGCTAGATGCACGATAATTAGCCCGAAAATTTCATCTATCCGCTCTCCGAGGAAGGACAATGTCCAAATAGTAAATTCCTTAGCGACATTTTGCTGTTATCCCCCACCGAATGTCTGGTTACACAGTTAAATGTGAAATTTTCTACATTCACCGCGGAAATAGACAAAAAGTAGTATCAAAACTTTGATTCGACATGCATACATATAGCTCTTATCATAACTTTACGACACTCACATATTGGCAAGATTTCACTATTTATTTTAAAAATTTTTAATTTTAATTATTGTTTTTTAAAGGTATAGCATATTTTTAACAGATACCATATAAATCCAAGTTTCAATCTTTGTGCAAAATTCAAAAAGAAATCAACAAACTGTGTACATATTTCGAGCTTTTTAATTAGATTTTTTAGAAACATTTTCAGTATGCAGTTTTGTAGCCCAATTTGAAGTACCATTGATTTTTGGGAATTTTTTTCGTCGAAGGTGTTGCTCATTTTCTCCATATAACAAAAAAATCGTCGAAAATGTTTTGTATGGAATAAAATGGCTAACATGGTCCACAAAAAAATGCCAAAAATCAGTTACTTTAAACTTGCAGTAAAATTGAATGGGCTAAAAAACTGCTTAAAAATCGAATTAAAAAGTTCGAAATTTTTATGAAAGTTTGTTGGTTTTTTAAAACGTTGCACAGAGATTCAAGCTTGGTTTTATATGGTTTTTGTTAAAGATATACACACTAAATTTTTATAAACAAATAATGATAATTAAAAAATATTAAGACAAATGGTCAAATCTAAATATGTAAATGCCGTAAAGTTAAGACAAGGTCTATAAATTCATAGTATTTGCATACCCATTGTTGTAATTTTTAATTTAAGAGATTAACATGCTTTCTTATTCTATAAATCATCTTGTGCAAGCCTAAAAAAAGGATTATGATTGAAGATAAAAAAAAAATTGTTATTTCTTTCAAAATTCTCGTTCGAGGTAATATATTGTAACCGAAATTTTTTTCCAGCTCTGGGGGGCGATCGCCCCCATCGCCCCTCCCCCGTATCCGCCACTGATTCTATGTCTTTTATGCAAAACTCTTTTAAAATGTCAGTAAATTGTAAAAAAAGCATTGTAAGTTATAGGCAAGAGTCATTCGAATATTCAAATTTGTTGTTATTAAACTGAAACTTATTTTCGAGATAACTAGCAACACTCGACTACTATCGCAAATGGTACATAAAGACCCGGCGATATGCCCACAAAACGATTGATTTTTTTGTTGTGTTAATTTCTTGGGCATAACAAACATTATCTGAAACATGTCAACTATAATTAAATTATTTTCTTCTTACTTTTTACAGTACAGTTTAAGGAGGTTCCAACGTTTTGTATAAACCTTAAGAAAATCCTAAAGTATTTTCTTTGAATTGAAAATTCAGTACAAATTTTAGCGTACTGATTGAAGAAATGAATAAAATCAGTACAAGAGTTGAAAAATCAGTACTGTACTGATCAAATCAATACGTCTGGCACAACCCTAACTGAGAAACCCCGGTTGGCATCAAACTTTATATTTTTAAATAACTATGCGCGCACCGAAACAACTCGTGGCGATAGCAAAACTGAAACTGAGACAAACAGGTCTGGGCATGTCATAGCACACACTTTTCTTTCTCTATCTAGCGCAGTGATCGTACAGTTCCATAAGTAAAGTAACTCTTCTTCTTACCGTTTTGCCTGGCAGGCTGTAGGTGTGTATTTGGCAGGCTGTAGGTGTATTTTTGGTTAGTGTATTGGTGTTTTTGGTTCAGTGTGTTAGTGTATTTTGAATAAATTGTAATAGAAATAAAAGAAATTGAAATAGAAATGAAAGAAATTGTAAAAGACAAGAGCACATGCCAAAAAACAGGTGATCTCAGCTGTAGGCATTTTTTGGCAATCAGCTGATAGTGTTTTTACCACAATATAACCAGTAAACAACCTTCGGTGAATATAGCGACTGCCTTCCTCGGGGATGAATATGCTAGGGATGAAATTATTGGTACACACACTTTCCAAGCACGCAGGGTTGCTTTTAAGAAGCAAAAATGATTAACTCCAAATAGTTTCAAAANGGTTCCAACGTTTTGTATAAACCTTAAGAAAATCCTAAAGTATTTTCTTTGAATTGAAAATTCAGTACAAATTTTAGCGTACTGATTGAAGAAATGAATAAAATCAGTACAAGAGTTGAAAAATCAGTACTGTACTGATCAAATCAATACGTCTGGCACAACCCTAACTGAGAAACCCCGGTTGGCATCAAACTTTATATTTTTAAATAACTATGCGCGCACCGAAACAACTCGTGGCGATAGCAAAACTGAAACTGAGACAAACAGGTCTGGGCATGTCATAGCACACACTTTTCTTTCTCTATCTAGCGCAGTGATCGTACAGTTCCATAAGTAAAGTAACTCTTCTTCTTACCGTTTTGCCTGGCAGGCTGTAGGTGTGTATTTGGCAGGCTGTAGGTGTATTTTTGGTTAGTGTATTGGTGTTTTTGGTTCAGTGTGTTAGTGTATTTTGAATAAATTGTAATAGAAATAAAAGAAATTGAAATAGAAATGAAAGAAATTGTAAAAGACAAGAGCACATGCCAAAAAACAGGTGATCTCAGCTGTAGGCATTTTTTGGCAATCAGCTGATAGTGTTTTTACCACAATATAACCAGTAAACAACCTTCGGTGAATATAGCGACTGCCTTCCTCGGGGATGAATATGCTAGGGATGAAATTATTGGTACACACACTTTCCAAGCACGCAGGGTTGCTTTTAAGAAGCAAAAATGATTAACTCCAAATAGTTTCAAAAAGTATAGTGTAAAACGAAATTTATTGAATAATTCCACATAAAATGGTATACATAAATGACTCATTTTCTAAACGATTTAAATAAAACGCATTTTATAACCTTTTTTGTGCAACGGCATTTGCGAATTGATAGAAAAGTACTACGGATTGTAAATTTTTGTTAACTATGAGGTGAATGAAAATTTTCAACGCGGCCTGACGGCTTTGTAGAATNGCGGCCTGATGGCTTTGTAGAATTCTTTGTTCTAATTTTATTACTAAGGAGTCTAATAACTGCATGTCTTTTAGTTCTAGAAGAATAAAAGTCAGTAAAGACAAGTCTGTTTTGTATAATTTCTGATTTTAATTGCTCAACTTCTTTTGCACCANATACGTCTGGCACAACCCTAACTGAGAAACCCCGGTTGGCATCAAACTTTATATTTTTAAATAACTATGCGCGCACCGAAACAACTCGTGGCGATAGCAAAACTGAAACTGAGACAAACAGGTCTGGGCATGTCATAGCACACACTTTTCTTTCTCTATCTAGCGCAGTGATCGTACAGTTCCATAAGTAAAGTAACTCTTCTTCTTACCGTTTTGCNGGACAGCTTGTAAATATGTATACACATAAAGTTGTTGGCGGTTATAGAGTCAAAATCAAAATGGAGAAAAGAACAAAAAGCGTACGTTAGTTGTCAGTTATAAAGTAAATCCAATTTATTTGCGAATATTGTTTATTCTATTTATTGAAGGGCAACCACGCGGAAAAGCTTGTGTTAATTATATTGATAACAGAACCTGGCAACTCGCACGTTGTCTAAATTCTCAAGTAACATAAAATCCACAAAAGAATACATTGCTTGTATTACCATCAATACGCCATGTATAAATTTTAACAACACACAAAAATAGAGCTTTCGCACGAGCGTTTGTTTGGGTTTTCAACACTATTTATAATTTTCTTTTAATAAAATCACGATTTGTCAAATGCTTAAATTTATTTATCTAATAATAATGCAGCACTCAACCCTGAAATCTAAGAAAAAGACTGAGGAAGGCAATTAAATAGCAGAACACAACCCCGTGCCTTCCTCAGGAGTGAATATAACTACAACAACAACGACTACTACAACAACAACCCAAAAAGGTTGGTTACTGTCTATACTGTGGTTTTTACTTATGCTACTGCTTACTGTACGATGATCGACATGCCATAGCTTACTGAGCGCTCTGTGACCACATACGTGTTTCACCCAAGAGTGATAGAATACAAGATTGCGTCTATGAGAGAGAATTTTTTAGCGTAATTTTTGCGTGACGTCATCTTGGTGCAATTGCGAGAGAGAAATGCCAAAACGCATAGAAAAATATGTAAGCAATTCAGAAAAATGTGTTAATATTAATATTACATGGCCCAATTTTGCAGGAATCAATAAATATACAAAGACTGATTAATTAGGAACACGTAGCAATCATTTTGGACATGTAGCCCTTTAGGTAAGTACGATTTTTAGCACATGAAAAAATGGATGCATTAACAGTGTTTGCAATTTCATGTAGAACAAAAGGAAGGTGTGCAGCAAAGTGAATTTTTGGACTCGCCCCAAAGCATACATTGTAAAAAGCCATGCAGAGTGCATATTTATATTTGTGGACGGTAGCCAACCACCATAAACTCCACAGCTTTGATTTGATGACTTTTGTACCATTTCCGAAAAGATGCATGAGTGTGGCTTCTTTGGAAACAAATATTCTATGTAAGTAAAACATTACTTAAGCTGAACTTTTAAATGTATAATAATTTAGGCACTGTTTTGTATTAGGTACGTAACAGCGCGGTAAGATACCGCTTGAATTAGCGCCTGGCAACCTTATCCACTGGTGCATTACCTTATACCAGCACTAAAAAGAATCAGGTACTAACAAAAATAAGTAGGTAGTGAAGTTCATGTATCTATTTACTGTAGAAACTGCTTTTGTATGTATGCCATTGCCAGCAAACTAAACCAGCAACTGTATACATTCACCATGGAAATATACCTACTACAATTCACCAAGGAAAGGCCAACATACATAGTTCCATGTAGAAGCTCATAGCTCACACACATAGTAGAATTAGTTTATAGCAAGATAATTTAATTGTACCATTATGTTAAAATTTTCATACAAAATATTTATATGTGCAAAGAAAGAAGTTTTTGGTTATCGATTATTTAAAAAAATGGATTTTATGTCTATTGTACAATTTTATTTGTTTTACGCTTTGTGGCTTAAATAGAATTTATCGAAATTTTGTAGTAAAATTTTTATTATTTCCTCCTATTTGTGAAGTTTTGTTTGTTATTTAAGTTTCAACACGTTATCATTCTGTTTTGAATAAGTAAAAATCTTATAGAGAAGTAGATATTACAAATTCCCAGTGGTATTAAAGCTCGTATTTGAAGCTAGAAGAAGGTATTTTATTCCTTGAATAATGATTTTGTTGTTCGCACGGTGTGAATAATAACGTTTAACCGTTTAATGCGCAAAGAATGTTTCTACTTCTGGATATTCATTTTTCTCAAAGTGAAAAGATTTTATTTGTTTTACAAAGCTATACGCTTTTAACTTTAAATCAGAGATTCCGTTCGCCAAGTGCAGGTTTGCCATGGATGCCGAATGGTTCCCAAATATTTATGGTGGGCATCTAGATCAACTATTTTGAAGTTTCTTTAATCACTGAAAATAGTTTTTTCAATTCTTCCTATAAAATTTGTAATTTTGTAAAATGCTAAAAATGTATTTCGTATCGTGGAGTGGTATATGGTTTAGCGATTTATTTCTTCAGCCTAAGTACCAAAACTGTGTTTATTATTTATTGTGAACGTTTACTTGTGACAGAAAGATTCAAATACATTTCAATTTTTACGGTAAATAATGCTGTTCCTAGATCTAACCTTTGGATATTTCATTTGCACCACTCTTTATTTCCATAGTCGTCGGGATTTTTAAAGAAACTTCTTATTATATTCTGCTGTCCGATTATTTCAGCAGTTATTTAGCTACCTTCCATGACACAAAAATGCATTCTTGTTATATTTCCGGGCTCTTCTTCAGATAGTTCAATGCCATGGGATATTATGAGCCATAATCAGGGCTGCCAATTTAGCAGAGCTGCAAACCGGTTTTAAACCGAACCGGTTTTTGAACCGAACCACGAACCGAACCATTTTTTTTTTGCAGTGCTGAAACCGAACCGAAAACTTCTCCAAAAAATGGTTCAAAATGAAAATCCAATGTAGCATTTTTCAGGTTTTATAATACAAATCTTTGTCTGAAAATGCACGTTTATTTTCCGGCCTTTTTAAGGTCCCGAATATCCCGGGATTCTTGGCAAATAATCCCTCGATTTTCGGGACTAGTTATTTGCACTGATGGCAATAATAGAAACTCCTTTTCTTTATGAGTATTGGCTATATTTCTTTTTTATTTACTAATTAATATGTTTTTTAAACTGCCTAGCTCATTATACATATAACACCACGCGATAGTAAATTTTAAACACAAATATCAATATATTCGCGAAACCGTGGGCCAAATATAGTAAAATTGAGTTTTTAGTTTTTCACTCTGTCAGTAATTCAAAAATGATTTAAAAAATTCAGAGAAATGTGCTTAGAGAAGAAGTATGGGTATCAAATTAAAGAGAAAATCCTGTGGAATTTAAACAGATTCAAGTCTTTGATGCAGAAGGACTGGTAAGTATTGAAAATGTTCCTTTAAAATTTTATCCTTCAAATTTCACAATATTTGTTTTTGAAAAAATTATATCGCACACCTAGATCTAACGATCAACTCAAACAAAATGTATGGCGAATTTTTTGCATAAATCAATTCATAGGACTTACATCCAATTAATGCGAATATGTATTTTGTTCTTCATGATTACAAACATTAACTAAAAAACTACTGTTATACCTGTTTTTGTATTAATTGTACAGAATGTGTACAATCCACAAGCAGTTTTATTTCCCTCTATAAATTTTAAGTTAGCTCACTTTAGATCTTGGTGTGTGATATGTTAAGGACTTATATAAACACGATAACATCCTCGAATTTCGCCCTTCTAACTTTATCAGCTTAAAAAATTACCAATTCGTCCTTGTGAATCCAAAAAATTTAAATTTTTTTAAATTCTAAAGAAACTTCCTCTTGCATTTGGTAGCCATATTTTGTATCTCCATTGTATTGAATTTTTTAAATAATTTTTCGAATCAATCATATCTTTAAAATTACAAAGTCCTTTAAAATAAATCCTGAAGGCAGAGAGAAAAAATAAAAACGCCACTTTAAATAAAAAAGTAGGTTTCAAATCCATTGATTTATTATTTTTTGTATGGTAGGAGATCTTCTCAAACAATATAGAAGCAATTTTTTCGATTCAAGTTGTTGAAAAGTAATGAATATATAAATGCCGGGACTAGTCCCGGGATCCCGGGATTGTGATAACGACATCCCGAAAATCCCGGGATGGGAAAAAGCTGAAAAATTAACATCCCTACTCAGTAACAAAGCCTTCTATTTTTATATTATAGATTTGTTATATTTTTGCAATACTTGTATTCTTTAGCATACTAAAATTAAACCATTTGAACCGCACCGAACCACGGTTCGGGGATACTCATGAACCGGTTCTTGTACTCGTACAAGCTTTATTTGAATGGTTCAAACCACTGAACCGAACCGCACCGATTTTTGGAGTGGTTTGCAACCCTGCAACTTAGCTCCTTTCCCGTCAAACCTGGCTTTTCGAAGTCCATTTAGCCGCAGGAAACGAGATATTGCGGGATGTGGGAAATCCAGCTTTTTGAGTAATTTTTTACGGATTTTTAGCTTTTTCCTTTATACAATATAGCAACGGTGGTCAAACGCGATTCTTTGAGCCAAATACGGCTCTTTGCTTAGCAACGTGCGGCTCTTTTTACTTTCTCTTTGCTTAGAACATTTTGGCTTTTTTTTTACTTTTTAAAATACATATTTCTTTGCTGGACTTCTTTTCCATTGTGTTTTCTTTTTTATTTTATTCTTTTTATATACACATACGCAAATTGAGATCGGAACATCACCCGCAATTAGAGAATGAAAATTGGCTTTCTGACTTAATGTTCTTTACCGATATGGTGGAACATGTGCAAAACTTGAATTTGTCTCTACAAGGAGACAATAAACATTTTTTTGATTTGTAGAAAATTATTTTAAATTTTGAAGCTGAATTACGCCTTTTTATTCATGATCTCAAAAAAAGAATATTTCATAATTTTCCATGGCTAGAAAAAAATATTGCACATGTTTTAAAAGCAGGTTATGAAAAAAAGATTTGCTGATTTGAAATTATTTATTTGTACGTTTGCATACTTCATAAACCGTTTTTATGTAACATACTTAATTGAGGATGAATTTACAATATCCGAAATACTCCTTTTTAAGAAAAGTGGAAGGTTGGAGTTTTTGGAATTAAAAGAAGATAAGGCCCTAGTAATGTAACATAAAGCTTTGCCATTGCTTAAATTCCGGCAACAAGTACCAGATTGAAATTATCCGCTGTTGCAAACAGCTGTGTGGCGTATATTTTCAATTTTTGATACAACGTATAACTGTGAGTCTTTGTAGGTACTCTACAATGAAATTCGTAAAGTAAAAATACCGTTCACAATTACGCATTCGCGTACCTGATAATATTGAAAGTTATAATAGCCGTCATCGATTCGCCACTTCTCGCTCGCTATGTTTGAGTTCCGGTCGCTTAAAGAAGAATTTTGCATGTGAAAGCAACAAGAAAGTTTGCTAGCACGGATAGACGATAGCGAGTTTGGTTGTACCTCATTGAGTTCGTTCGTTTCGCCACTCGCTTACTGTTGGCGAATCGATGACGGCTAAAAACTATCAGCTTTTTGTGTTCGCGTATGCTAAAACTTGCAAGGTAGGGGAAATTGGGCGAGAAAAATGACATTTCGTTTTGAAGGAAAGCTGCTAGTTTCTGCTTCAAGAATTTATGCCAACAAGAAAACCGCTGATCAAAAACTGCTGGTTGGAATTTACGTAAATCCCTAAATTGAATTTGATGGTTCGGAAGTTAAAATAGTAAAATGCGACTAATTAAACTTGTAAGAAGTAAGTAATTATTCGGTTAGTCAGTGAACTGTGTCAGGATAAGTCTTCGGGCTTTGTTTTCTTACGTTTCCAATTATATACTTTTGAATGTAAACAAAATTTCTATCAATTTGATTCTGACTTCATGGTCACTTTTGGTTATTTAAACTTCTGGATTCTACGCTAATTGACCTAATGTGGTAACTTTTTTCACATTACAGCCCGACATTTCGCTAACTTTCTTAGCTTCCTCAGGGGTGATTTCTTTATTAAAAACATCAACAAAAGAAACAAGAAAAATTAATAAACAAAACGTATTAAAACTTTGACATTGTATGGTAACATTTCAGAAACTATAATAAAAGCACAAGATTTGACAAATTCGAAACTTACATATATGTACATAAACACAGGGGACATTGACCGACGAGCAGATTGGCCTTAGTGGCAAGTCGGGTTTGTGGATTTTTGGTAACCCGTATAATCTTGGCGCGGTCCTAATATAAAATCAACACAGGCGAAAACCTGATGCACAAAATCTTGACAATAAGTCATCAACAGTTTCGAGAACAAAATATTAAGAAAATAAATCAAATCCTCAAGATCAATAATTACCCGGCGCACATAATAAAAAGCCTAATTGAGCAAAAAACCAATGAAATCAACAACAAGCACAAAAATACATTAACAACAAAAACAACAGAGGAGACGAAACGATACTACAGCGTCACATATGTGCCTAAATTAAGCGAAAAATTTGACCACAAGAAGTACTCAAATAACCATGATTCAATAATACAAGGTTCGATAAACTGGCAGTTGCCTCTCTCGCACCGCTCCCTTAGCAGTGGCACCGTGTTGCTTCTTTGGAAATTTACTTGTAAAAAGTGTGGCTTTGGATACAAGTATAAGCTTTTGTGCAATATGTTTTGTTACGGTCGCTAAAGCGCTTGACGCAGACAATGTGTCCGCATCGCTTATTAGTAATAGCGATTACAACATATTACGAACGCAGTTTGCGTACATGTCAAAAAGCTCGCTGTTGTGAGATCGCACAAAATGTTCCTGTCAGCCGTGGTCAGCTAACTTCAGGCGAATGAGAATTCCTTCCTTTTTGACGAAGACAGCGGAGGATAAAGTTCTGATTCGGAAAACACCCAGCAAACAAGAAACAGAGTAAGCAAACACATACAGTGGACGGGGCACTAAAGTAAGCCAGTGCCGGAGGTATTTCTATCGCAACGCATCCCAGTTAATTCTGGACAAGTCTATTTTTGTTTGGTTGTCGAGTTGGCGAAGAGAAGCTGCGCGGCCTCAGTGGTGCATTTGACAGCGGTGGAATGCGTCGCATCTTGGTGATATTCCATCGAAGCCAGGTTTCCAGAAAATTGGATGTTCTACACGTATGTATTGTGGATGTCGATGCAATTGAAATCTAGAGCAGTTCCCATACTCGTAGCGGGTGCATCTGCCAGATTCCCGTATATTCATATAAGCAAAGTAAAAGACTGCACGTATGTGTGTATAACCCCTCTCAAGGTTAGAGGCCTGCGTAAGCCAATTGCATTTAAGCAATTTCAGGCAGTATAAATGAGTATTTTTATGTATTTGGTATAATAATTTTATAAGGGTTGCAATCAAGCTGAATTGGCGAATTCTATGCCACTACTGGACTTTATGAATTTGAAGCGTTATGACATACAGATATCGTTGCTAGCTTAAGACCGTGTGTAGTTAAGTTGTAATCAAACTGAAGCAAAGCATATTAGTTTGATTCTCAAACGAAAGCCTTTCTAAGCATTGTGTGTAAAGTAGAGACATACACATTTACAACCACGTACAATAGTTTTAAGTAATAGTCTTCTGCGTTAAAATTTGTAAAGTAACTTGCGGTACACACATTTCAAAATCAATGGATTAATACTTTTGTAAAGAATACTATTAATTGTAGTTATTTAAGAAGATGCGTAAGGTTAAGGAAATCAGTAGGTATAGCGATTTGTGCAACGAGTAAGAAGGGCGTAGGAAGGGCATATCGGTTTAATACAAGGGCCAGCTTTTGGTTCGCAAGCTTGTGAGTCCCATACCAAGACGTCTTAGGTAGCAGATTCGGAGGTTCTCGTTTGACTTAGCATTAGTGATATAAAAATCCCGCAGCCTGACTTATTCCGAGCGCTGAGCGCTTACCAAAGTAAAATACTAGAGTGTAACCACATTTGAGCATTAATGTAATAAACAGAATGAATTGCTAAATTGAAGTGATGTGTGTGATGAATGATGTTCTTGGTGAAACCTTAGACGGACGGACGGGATGGGGGGATTGAGTTAAGCGGGGAGCTCGGATAAATGGGTGAGGGTGCAGTTGGGGCTAGCCACAAGGGCCAAGGCTAGCAATGGTTGTGGAGGGACGGATGGGCCGGCCTCATTCAGTTTGGAGGCAAACCGAGACCTGTACAAGGGGGGTACGTGGGGGATTGACAGAGGACGGAGCGGGGACAGACGAGTAGGGTTGGCGATTTCAGGTATGCTTAAGGTCTGACAAGTGCAATGAGGGTGGTGTGATCACAGTCAGTGGTTCACAGAGCGGGTACGATTTTTTATTCTATAGTTGCTGCAGCGTGCGAATTTGTGGGCAAAGCAACCCACCCAACTCCGACGAGCTAGCGAGTGCATAACAGCAAGCGTACCCAGTTCCACAGCGAAATCGACGCAGCCGATAAGGTAAGCAAGCAACAGTTTCTTTGTATATGCATATGAAGCATATTTAACTGATGAAAACATAAACTGTTTTTAAATTGGATGTATACATCAATCTCATAGTAATTTTATTTTAATTTTGAGTCTTTTTGCAGTTTTTATACAGCTAAATAGCACATCAATTACGTAATTCACGTAGATATATCAATTATACATAGATAGACAAATATAACATAGATTATTTAATTTTTTTGTATTATTGAATCATGACAAATAACCAAAACACAACACTAGCCTACAAATCAAACTGCACATTCAGGCCGATTCTGAACAGAAACTCCCCGTGAAGTTTTCTCTTTTTTCCATTTCCTCCTATCATGAATAAAAATTCCTTGAGGATTTTTTATACTAAATGGCGGAGTTGAGTTCTCAAAAAGTGTCAAACAGCTTTTTCGAAGTTAGAATTTAATCCTCCCAAGTTTTCGGGGAAAATGCTACTCCTGGGAGTTAGTTATTGGGGGATTTCTTTCTCGGGAGAAACAAATTCCCGGAGAACAAACTCCGCCTCCGCCGCAGAATTGGCCTGATTGTCATCAATGCTTACTAAGACAAAAACACCAGTAGAGTCGCACCAACAACACAACGTAGTGTACGAAATAGCATGCAAGGGAAGCTAGAACGAAGTTTGGAATAGAATCTACATCGGAACGACGAAAAGGGCGTTAGGAGTTCGCGTAAGGGAGCACGAAGCGGACATCCGAAAGAACAAAAACAACACTGCGTTAGCGCAGCACATATTGACAAGTGGACAAACAGCTGATCTAGGCAAAGTAAAGATATTACATAAAGAAAAAAGAGAGAAAACCAGATTAACGCTAGAAAGCCTGCGAATTTTACAAAACAGAGATAAAACCAGTGTTACCAGAACTTTTTGGACGAACCGGCTAAAAACGGCTAAAAGGTTTCAACTAAATTTCACATGTTTTATTTAAATAAATCACGAGTAAAAATACTATTTTTTTGGAGAGAAGTCACAAATTCGAGCCGGAAAAAATTTTGCCAGCAAGAATTTGCAATTAGGAAAAACATATGATTGTGGCACATGGTTGGATTTTTTGTCGACGATAATTTGAATAAACAAGTTCGTTAAATTTAAAAATTACAAGCTGGAGCGATTTTAAAATGAAAAATGTAAGTTAATACTTGTTTACTTAATTAATTTAGTTAATTCCTATGATTTGAAAGGTACTCGGCAAAAAAAAAACTATTAATCGGAATGCAATCTCAACCAGAGTCGATATAGTAAACCCGAGAAAGAAATTGAAACGTATGTTGAAGAAAGTCGGACTGACAAGATATATACACGTAGATCCTGTTTTTTGCCCCTCTGAAATAATTTTAAAAATTCTATACAAATTTCTTTTGTTTGAAATGCAACCGTGGACACTAGCTGGCAAAAAAACTTGCAAATTTGAGTTCGTACAGAAAATTGCAAGTTTCTCTATATGAGAGAGAACAAACTATTGTCTTCCCTACAAGGCCTTTTCAGACTAACCGATTCTCAATACGTTCAAATAGAACCAATACACATAAAAACCGCTGTAAAAATGTCCCTTCAGTTTTCAGGCAGTAAAACAACGACCTTAAGTTAACATCAACCGAGGCCATATGTTGACAAGGGATGCAAAATCACAGTTACACAAAAGAACTGGTCAGATTTTTCAGAAATCCCTTTAATTCCGATGTCAAATATGATGCCAAAAGACTGCAGATCTCCCATTTAGATGACCGGTAATATGACCGGCAGATGTCTCGTAGGATTCCCAGAGAGTTTTGCTTTACATAGAAATTTGTGCTCTTTNCCGAAAGAACAAAAACAACACTGCGTTAGCGCAGCACATATTGACAAGTGGACAAACAGCTGATCTAGGCAAAGTAAAGATATTACATAAAGAAAAAAGAGAGAAAACCAGATTAACGCTAGAAAGCCTGCGAATTTTACAAAACAGAGATAAAACCAGTGTTACCAGAACTTTTTGGACGAACCGGCTAAAAACGGCTAAAAGGTTTCAACTAAATTTCACATGTTTTATTTAAATAAATCACGAGTAAAAATACTATTTTTTTGGAGAGAAGTCACAAATTCGAGCCGGAAAAAATTTTGCCAGCAAGAATTTGCAATTAGGAAAAACATATGATTGTGGCACATGGTTGGATTTTTTGTCGACGATAATTTGAATAAACAAGTTCGTTAAATTTAAAAATTACAAGCTGGAGCGATTTTAAAATGAAAAATGTAAGTTAATACTTGTTTACTTAATTAATTTAGTTAATTCCTATGATTTGAAAGGTACTCGGCAAAAAAAAAACTATTAATCGGAATGCAATCTCAACCAGAGTCGATATAGTAAACCCGAGAAAGAAATTGAAACGTATGTTGAAGAAAGTCGGACTGACAAGATATACACACGTAGATCCTGTTTTTTGCCCCTCTGAAATAATTTTAAAAATTCTATACAAATTTCTTTTGTTTGAAATGCAACCGTGGACACTAGCTGGCAAAAAAACTTGCAAATTTGAGTTCGTACAGAAAATTGCAAGTTTCTCTATATGAGAGAGAACAAACTATTGTCTTCCCTACAAGGCCTTTTCAGACTAACCGATTCTCAATACGTTCAAATAGAACCAATACACATAAAAACCGCTGTAAAAATGTCCCTTCAGTTTTCAGGCAGTAAAACAACGACCTTAAGTTAACATCAACCGAGGCCATATGTTGACAAGGGATGCAAAATCACAGTTACACAAAAGAACTGGTCAGATTTTTCAGAAATCCCTTTAATTCCGATGTCAAATATGATGCCAAAAGACTGCAGATCTCCCATTTAGATGACCGGTAATATGACCGGCAGATGTCTCGTAGGATTCCCAGAGAGTTTTGCTTTACATAGAAATTTGTGCTCTTTTATTTTCATTTTGACTCACTGCAGTGTTGGTTCCGTAAATTCAAGTTGGCATTCGGGTTTTGGAATTTAAATAAGTTCTACATATACATATGTGTACATAGTGCTTGAAAATATTAATTTTCCCCTTACCTTAAACCTTTGGGAGTGGGCAAAAATGATGTTTTGTAATTTAGGCAGAATTGAATATACGCTATCCGGGAAGACAATATCTACATGTAATATTTATTTTGTTTGTTGGCACTATATCCAAACACAAACGCCATCTTAAGTGTCTTAACAGTGAAACAATTTCTTATTTTCTAAGTTTGCGAATAAAACTTCACACTTAAAATTAAGACATTTATAACAAACATTTTATGAAATCGGCCCAATTTCATACAACCCTGCCTGACATGAAAATTTTTTCCACGATAAGGCTAGTAGCCATTTCTAACAGATTGTGGGTCGCTTAGTCAAAAATGGAAACATATATACATATTTGAAATTTAAGAAAACAAGGCAAATAGCAAAATCAGCTAAAAACGGCTAATTTTTTCTGCAAAACGGCTAACAAATCGGCTGCCGGCTAAATCGAAATTTCTCCGGCTGTTTGCTATCGCAACCGGCTAAATCTAGCCGGAAAACGGCTCAAATGGCAACACTGGATAAAACTATGAACAAAAAATAAGACACAGACGATATTGCGGCGGCGTACCAATTATGTTTGTAACAGGCAATCAGTATGACGAGTGTACCACACCAGGATGGTATCAAAGCAACTAGCTCTTAAGTTTAGTGTGACCAGATATACTTATGTATCGTGATAATAGTTAATAAGTGTTTATGTACATGTATGCAAGTTTCGAATTTGTCAAATCTTGTGCTTTTGATTATAGTTTGTGGAATGTTACCATACAATGTCAATGTTTTAATACGTTTTGTTTATTTTAATTTTTCTTGTTTCTTTTGTTGATGTTTTTAATAAATAAATCGCCCCTAAGGGTGCTAAGAAAGTTAGCGAAACGTCGGGCTGTAATGTGAAGAAAGTTTTTTCTTGCACTCAACCACATTAGGTCAATTAGCCTAGTACACAGTTGGCCACTTCATAGGCACGCGTGCCAAAGCTTTCAAAAGCTCTCTGTACAATTTATATAGGGCAGGTACAAAATTAAAGCTCTCGCTGGCCAACTCTGGCCTAGAATCCAGAAGCTTAAAATTTCTATCAGCTGTTCGTCTAACTTGCAAGTTTTTGTAAATTTTCTGTCCGCAGATCAGATAACATTTTGCCGGAATTTTGCTGTTAGACATTTTTTACTGGAGGTTTTAAACGAACGTACCTATTCACTAACCAACATTTAACAGAACTGTTAATAGGCGTCGCTACGTAGACTTTGAACTTTACCTTATATGTAGGTATACAATTTTCGATTATTACCGCAGCGACCACAAAAATGCAGTTGCCAATATAGCAACTCAGTTGCCAGCTTGCAGTTGACATCTGTAAAACCATTTCAGCCAGTGGCCACCCAACTGAAGTTCGGTTGCCATATGCCTAAGTCGGCTCAGCTCGATGTTCTGGTCACATACATAAGTACACATTTTCATGAGTCTATCTCTTCTTATTCTGGTACTTACAAATATCGGCCCAAAATTATAATACCATTTCATGCTCATGAAAGGTATAGTTTTCAGATTTCAAATCGGTGAAGTAGGTAACAAAATATAAATTTAAACTTTTCCTTAAATTCTTCCCAGCGTATCTATTATATAAAATGTCATTTTCAAAAATTTCATTCATTACTATGCCATGTCATTCCATCTCAAACATGCCATGTCATTCCATCTCAAAGCATGTCATTGCTTCTTAGCTCAGCTGTTGTTTGCTATTGTGTTTCTGCAGCATAATTTTAATACTGTTTAATCCTGCCTTGTATGAAAATGTATATAGATTTTTAATTATATAATTGTTTAATAAATTTTACTATAGTAGGAGCTTGCAAAATTCGGAAAATCTCTTCCCGTATATACAATGTAAATAATAATGCTGAATATGTCGCATGTGTTCCTTTTGTTGACATGCATAAATTTGATGCATGATTTGATTTGAACTATTCGGCATTATTTTTCATATATCACTTTCAAACATGTATAAGCGACATGATATAAACTGGCACTTGCATGATGTGTTACATGTCGCTATGTTTTGTAGTTCAGGCCTTTAGTATCTATATATAATTGCTCAGTCATACGACTTAGTTAGGCCGATCTGTAGCAGCCACAGATTTGAGCTATAGATCAAACTAAAAAGCAAACTGCAGTTGCAGTTGACCGTGTTTGTCAAAAAAGTAAAAAGCGACAAAAAATCGATAGTGAGTAATATAATCGATTGAAAAATATTAACCATATTTCCGTGGAATTGAGATTCGGAAAAGTTATTAGGTATTATTCATAGTTTTAAAATATATTTCACGAAAGCAAAAAATAAAAATAGCTGAGATTCCTTTCTTTTTTAAACACCTAGGATATCACTGACCATTAAAAAGGACCCTGAATGACCGCAAACCTCAAAGCATTACACATTTTTGTATGTGATTTTTAAAATGAACGATCCAAAATTAGCCGGTATACATATTTAAAATTTTTTAGAACCAGTGGTTGAATTTTTGTACTGAAAGGGTTAACCCTAAAATATAATCTACGTCTGCGAGGCGTATACGGAATGGGTCTTTTTTTTAATTTTAACACTAAATTTACTTTTTATTTTGTTGTTTTGAATAAATGTGGTTATAGTTTTTATTAAAGCACTGCAAATATACCAGTAGAAATACTCTGCACATGTGTACATGAGTAAATGGAACATATATTTTAGAGTACTTAAAAAGATAGGAACAAAAAAAGAGAACATCATAAATTTAAGGAACTGAGCAATGTTACTCAACAGAGCTCTGCTACATGAATCACTGTTCCGCTTTTCCAGAGTAGTTGAATAATTATTAACTTAAGTTGATTGCATTCAGTAGTATTTGAAAACTTCATAGGAAGTATAGGAATACTTATGAAGTTTTATCTTTTAAAATTTTAGCATTCAACATTATGTTAAGAAAAGACACACATTTTCTTTTTATTCCAATATATTCTTAAAATGTTGTTTTACATTTCTCGTCGGACGCTTCAATGTTTGCAAAAAAGTTCTAATCTTTCATACATATACATGATTTATGTACATACATATTATCTAAATTTTTTAAATAACCAAAAATGTGTGTCCATTTTCCCGCGACCTGTCTTTTGACCAGTTTTTATTGTCAAATTGATATTTTCATTTCTCAATACCAGGCACTCATACATGTGAAGTAACAACCCTGCAAGCCATGGCTGAGCAGTTTCCCCTCAAATTCGACAGATTTACACACCAACGTAGTTTTTTAGCTATCACACGCACACATTTACAAATTTGGTATTCGAATTGTGAAAAATTTTTCATTTGTTAGAGCGGAATTTCTACTTTTATAGAAATTCTGTGCGTTAAAGCGAGTAAGAAATATTGCAGTTTTTATGACAGTAGGCTTTGACGAAAAATGTCACATTTCATAAAAATTTTAGTGTATAAAGATTTTTTTATAATTTTATAGATATTTCAAATTTAATTTTATGTTCCCGTTGCCGTTGACTTTGCATCATTATTTTTAAGGTATGTACATACATATGTAAATTACTTAATTTGTGCAATTTAATTGATTTTCTCGTTATTACAGATTTGCAACAATTAAAATTAAAATTACCATCGCCACCATCATCACCAGCTGATATCGCAATCATCATCAATCAACACCTCCTCCATCACCTTTAATGCCACCACCANCTGGTTCTCTGTATAAAAAGAGTCCACTTTATTTATAAAAATATGCTGTTGGCTAAATATTCGGAGCGTCCTATATTGTTTCTCCATGTTTGCTATTTAACATAAGTGTCAGCTTTAACATTAACATTATGTAGCATTAAACGAAAACTTCCAAAAATACTCAAAAAATACTTGTGAAGGAACATATTTTTTGTGGAAGTTTAACAGCATGGTACTGCTGATTTATGTTCCTTTTTTTTCGGAACATAATTTGTTTGAGTACTTTTTTTTATGTATACAGCGCTCAACATCTTCACTTCTCTTCCTTCCATGCCCTCTTTGTTAGAGTATGAGTAGTTTACATATTTGAGAAAAACTTCACAGTGACGCAAACTGAACTCCGATGCAGACCTTTAGTTTTTATTAATAAAACTATGTTTTATTATTAGTCAAACTCACAACTTTAATATTCTTTAAAAAAATATGACAGGACTAAGTATATATTAGCTCACAGGTTATCTTTTAAGTACATAAATAAGCCTCTACGGCTTTACGTTACTCCCAAATAGATTAGGCTTCTAGGGTTAAGAAAGCTTTAGTTTGAAAGCGCCATAACCGGCGCCAATTTTCAATGATTATTGCGTTTCAGATTAAGACTAATACCAGATATTGTGAAAGTTTGGACTATACCTTAAAGACGACGGTTTCCTCATGGCCCACTGCACGAAGCTTAGAGTAGAGTAATGTCTTTTAAGAACTTAAAAATTATCCTGGGTTATCAGGTGTCTAGCAATACAAGATTAATTTCACGAAGTTCTTTAAATAAATTTTGAACTAAGAACTCACCCGTATTTCTGGGGTTACTACTTGTTTTAATAAATTGTTAGTTTAATTTCCTATAAAATTTACCCTTAGGTTTATGCATTTTAAGAATACATCGAAAATTTGTTTTAGAGAATCAATGTGAAATAATTGCAGAAACGATTAACCGGTTTGCTGAGCAACCGAGACGTCTGCTTTTTAAATAATTTTTGTAAAACAAATCGGCAAGTACATATCGTCCCCCGCATGCCAGAAACATGAATGTGTAAAGATGAAAATTTTGAGACGACGCCCATGGAACTGTTACGAGCGGCTTTAACTGACGTAAAACCAGATTTTGAAAATTTGGCCAAAGGGATCTTTTGAATTTTCTTTTAATATCTATCTTACGTACATTAGAATAATAGTAAAATTAATGTTGTTCATTTCTAGCAATAATTTCATTTAAAAATAAAATTTTAGTTTTTGTTGTTTTTTTTGTGGTTTGTACATATGTACGTATGTATTTAAAATTACCAGAGAATTTCGATACAAAAAGGAAAAAAAATTCACGATAAGGCTAATTAACTTTTATTCTGATTTTTCATTTCTGATGAAATTCGATCCCAGCTATATTATTCGATTATAAATTTTAATTTCAAGTAGTGTTTCAAATTAATTGCTTTAAATTATATTAATATAAACCTTTTTTGTTTTCAACTGTAGTTTTGTGGAAATTAGCATTTTTTAGCGGGTTTTTAAAAAAATCTGGATTTTTTACGCGGATATAGTTGGCAGCACTGGCCATAATATAACTACGGAAAATAATAAAACGGTTTTTATTATGAAAATAGTTTCTATATGTTTAAGTTTTTACCACACAATTATTGGTGTAGTTTTTTGTTGATAATTTTTGACACTGGAGCAGGCGGAAGCTGAATAATTAATTTTGCATATATGATTATTTACTATTGAATATAAACTATTGTTTGTGATAACTGTACACGGTGGGTCGGAACCAGGTTTAACCCAAAGGTCTTGGCACTTCAAATTTTCTTGTGGATTTCTTTTCTATTATGCTTTCTAAGTAGTTTAAGACCAAAAAGAAAAAAATCGCTAGACAGATTTTAAAGAAAATCTAGCTTTTGTGTTTTTTATGCTAAATGCATTGTTACTCAACAGTGAGTTCAAACCAAAGGACTTTTTATGACTTTTTTTCTGTTATATTTTCCAAGTAATTTAAGACCAAAAAGAAACATTGTTACTAAACAGTAAGTTCAACCTAAACGCGTTTGTACTTTAAGTTTCCTTATAAGTTTTATTTGAATGTTGTCTTTTAAGAAATTTAAGTTCAAAAATGAAAAAATCGTTAAATATATATACAAGAGAATCGAATTTTTATATTAAAATAAATTCGTAATCGACCGTATTTTTAGTTTCATAACTGTAAGTGTTTTATTTGAAAATAAAAAAACGAATTAATGTTATGTTTAAGTATTTATTATTTATATAAAAATTAGTGGATAACTGAAAACAATTTGTGTAATGAACGTTGAATAAAGGCGGAGCTTTTTTAGACGTGAAGGCTGTTATATTCACAACCTGCACTTAGTAGTTTCCGCACTTCGGTAATTTAGCAAGTTGACACTTGCAAGGCACGTTTGAATTTTAATCTTGTCACTTTTTTTTAAATATTTTTCAGAATAATTTGTAGCATTAATACTCATTTGCATGCCACTTTTTCGACGATACAAAATTCTTTCATAGTAACTACACACGATCCAGACCGCGGACCGCTAACCCTCTCTTCGTCGATTTGACAGCATCCACCCAATCACTGACGTCATAAAATTCTTTTGTTTACATTCACTGTTGCCAACTTGATGCTTTTCGCACCAAATTTAGTGGGTATTCAAAACGCTAAAATTTTTGAGGTTGGTGCTTGGTGCTTTTGTTTTTAGTTTGAAGACACCAAATTAGAAAATCTCAAAACACTGGAAGCAAAATTTATAGCAATCGTAAGTGTGGTAAGCCACTTTACAAAAATTTTAACAAAATCATGGCACAGTGACATAAGCGACAACAAAATATGTGGCAGCACCTTCAATCATGCCGGAAGAAATCGACCGTCGTGCAAGAAACATTGATTTTTATTAATTTGAGTCGGCATCCTTGCAATAAAATTATGTATGTATGTATATAATGCCCATAAAATACACCAATAAAAATTTGGTGCTTTTTCAAGTTCAAAACTTGGCAATACTGCCTTTTGTTCGATGCTTCCTCTTTTTCTTGTGGAGTTCGTGTTGCTCTCTCATTCTGGTATTTGTTGACGTCACGGCCAGTTGCTCTCAGCTCGATTGGCGCAATCTTGTATTCTATCGTTCTTGGTAACTACAGATAACAGAAGGAAGTCGCTCATCGGCAGCGTCATATTTAAATACTTCTAAACTTCGTCTTTCAATTTACTTTTTATCAGAAACATATTTTTAGATTTCCCGTAGCAAAGCAAACAAATTCTCAGTCGACTAAAGCGTGTGTCGTATCCATTTTTATAACCGCACAACTAAAGAATAATGTCACTAGCAGAAAAAATTAAAGCAAATGAGCATCGCAAAAATTGTTTTTGACTTTAACAGCCGATTTCACCAGCAATTTAAATGGAAAATTATTTTTTATTTTCTGTCAATTTCCATATAAAATTCAAAAAATTAAAATCGTTTTTCACTTACATTGCATTCGATAAAAATTGGCTGTAAATTACTCAAAAGGCACTACAGAAATAAAATTTATAAAACAGTTTAAAGTGCACTTGATTTGAACTAACTGTTGAGTAGCAATCTTAAAAAATAGAAAAACCCGATTTTCGTGAAAATCTGTGTAACGTTTTTTTTTTCTTTTCGGTCTTGGATTACTTAGAAAACATAATAGAAAAGAAACTGATAAGAATATCTGAAGTGCCAAGGCCTTTGGGTTGAACTTTCTGTTAAGTAACAATGTCTTCAGCACAAAAAACACAAAAACTCGATTATCGCAAAAATCTGTCTGACGATTTTTTTCTTTTTCGTCTTAAATTACTTAGAAAGCATAATAGAAAAGAAGTTCACAAGAAAATTGGAATTGCCAAGACCTTTGGGTTGAACTTGGTTCCAAACCACCGTGGGTAGTTAAAATTATAGAGGAATATCAACTTAACATACAAAAAGCCTTATAAACTAAAGGCCTTTATAATTGCATACAGCAAAAAGTTTTACTCTTCTTTCGTAGAGCGAAAATTAGGAAAAACATATTGCACATGTAATTCTTTTCCTGAGGTATACATGTGTCGACGTCGCAGCAAGCAGCATTTTGAAGCCCAATTACATGTCGTCACCATGCCAGAAAAATTAATGTGCAAATTTATTTTTAACCGACTTCCAAAAAATCAGTTCGTCGGAATATTTTTTTTATTTTTTTTTTTTATGTATGTTACCNTGAAAAATTAATGTGCAAATTTATTTTTAACCGACTTCCAAAAAAGGAGGAGGTTATCAGTTCGTCGGAATATTTTTTTTATTTTTTTTTTTTATGTATGTTACCGCATAACTTTGCACCACATTAACCGATTTCAATAATTCTTTTTGCAACGGAAAGGTAGTGTCTCAGAGGTGGTCCCATACTCTGGTTGAGATCCGATCAGTGGATCATGACATATATATATATATATATATTTTTTTTTTATATGGGAGTTGAAGTCGGTTTTTGGTTTTGATCCGATCATTGGATCATGAAATATATAGATATATATATTTTTTTTTTAAGTCGGTTTTTTTTTTTTGCTAAAAATTACTTGTTTAGTTGTGAGTTATTGGGTTGACTTGATTAACCTTTGGATGTTCTACCAAAACCCAGAATACCATGTGTACACGGAAACCACTTAGCTTGCAATTTGAATTGCATAAATGTAGAGTTAAAAGCTGGGTTATGCAAGACTTAGACTTAACTTACCTAGAAATTTAGAAACGATTAAATTGTGTTGTTATTTTGAGTAACTACATACACGCGTTGCTCATTTGCCAGATATACAATTTTCCAGTCAAGTCAAGTCTAAGTCTTGCATAACTGAGCTTTTCTCGTAAGAAAACTTGCAACCTTGATTTCCCAAAATTTTCATTTTTAACCGACTTCCAAAAAAGGAAGAGGTTATCAGTTCGTCGGAATATTTTTTTTTTTATGTATGTTACCGCATGACTTTGGACCACGTCAACCGATTTCGATAATTCTTTTTGCATCGGAAAGGTAGTGTCTCAGAAATGGTCTGGTTGAGATCCGATCAGTGGATCATGAGATATATATATATATATATATTTTTTTTTTATATGGGAGTTGAAGTCGGTTTTTTTTTGCTAAAAATTACTTGTTACACATTCATGTTTCTGGCTTACGGGCGACAATGTGCTTGGAAAATCAAAAAATGCCCATCTCTGTTTTAAAGCCTTGAAAACCATAAGTTTCTTAAAACATTAAAAGCTCCCGCCCATAACGGTATTTTACTTTTTTTGATATAAAAAAAGGGATTTGTTGTTTTTAGTTCATTTAAGAATGCCGAGTACGCTACCAAATTATAGGGAAAACTTATAAGTAAATAATAATAAAAACAGTAAACTGCATAACCGTTTCAGGGCTTTTATTAGATCCCTATACGCTCCAAAGTTTGTAACCCGTTATTGTTCTTTACGGTTTCTATTCACTAATATCTTCAATCTGCAAACTCAGGAGCGGCAATTAAAAATAAACAAGTAAGAAAGTCTAAGTTCGGGTGGAGCCGAACATTAAATACCCGGCGCATGTATTAAATATATGTTTTTTCACCTTTCCGAAAGCTACCGCTAGATGGTAAGCCGGGTGTAAAAAATGTTGAGTAAATTAGCGTCCTGCGTTAGCGGTGCCACGCCCATTTTCCAAAATTTTACCATAAACGTATTTCTTGGTAAAGAATTGTTGCAAGCATCAATTTTGAATACATTAGCTTTAATATTTACTGATTTATCGAAGATTTTGTATTTCTCGAAATTACCGTTGTAAGGGGTGTGAGAGGGTTATTGTCCGATTTTAAAAATTTTCGGCCATTTGGTATGCCGTACCAATGCCAATAACTGTGCCAAGTTTCGAAGAAAGTTGTGCAGCGGTTACCAAGATATACACATGTAACCATAAGTGGGCGTGGCTACGCCCATTTTCCAAAAATTTATAATATTCTTATTTTTCGTCTGAAAATTATTGTAAATATCAATTTTGAGTGAATTATCTTCAGTAGTTACTAAAATATCGCAGTTTTCGTATTTCTGGAAATTACCGTTATATGGGAAGTGGGCGTGGTTAAAGTCCGATTTCGCCCATTTTCAATACCAACCTACCTTGGATTAAGGGAAACCTACATACCAAATTTCGTTGAGATATCTCAATTTTTGCTCGAGTTATCGTGTACACGGACGGACGGACAGACGGACAGACGGACGGACAGACAGACATGGCTTAATCGATTTCTTTTTTCATCCTGATCATTTATGTATACATTTGTCTATATCTATCTCGATTCGTTTTGGCTGTTACAAACAACCGTTATGTGAACAAAATTAATATACCCTTGTGCATAAGTGCGCTCGGGTATAAAAATACGAATGCAGTTACCACATCCGAAGTAAAAGTACTTTGTACGTAAAAAAGGCAATTATCAAAAAAAGAAGTTTTACCCACCTTTGAGTATATCACCTCTAGTGTACATATGTGTGTGGGTTGTGAAACGAAACTAATTTAAAAACACGAGGACCGTAAAAAATTAAATATTAACAAAATATTTTTTTTTTAATTCGTTGATATGTATGTATCTCGGCCAGTTAATAAATAGCATGTTACATCCCGAAAATAAATCAAAAAATTTTAGCTAATCAATAAATTTGATAAAGTGGGCCCAATCTGTCTGCATTTGCAATGAAAAAACTCAATAATCATATCGTCGTTTAAAGTACAAATCCGCGTACCGTCATTCTGCAAAACCGCGTAAATGGCATTTGCTCCCAAAAATTGGATTTGCTCACACAAGCTCTTGGCTCAATCCTTATCCATTCGTCCTGAAATACACTAGCCAGAAATGCGATTGCTTTATAAAAAAGAGAACCATTTTGAAATATGAGTGTTTTTACTCTCTAGACAATAATTTATGAAACCTCACATACGCGGTTTTACATTTTGTTGATACGCGGTTTTGTACTTTAAACGACGATATATTTATTATCAGATAATCGTATATTAATATTATATTGTCAAAAAAGTTATATGTACATATGTGAACATGCAGGTACATTTATAAGCAGGGAACAATTCTTGCAGTGAAAACAAAATAGTATGTGGCAAATCTAATCAAGGGCAAAGCGGTTACATTTTCATACAATAACTCAATACGGTGCGTTAAAAAGTGGTATTTCAGGGGTTCTTTTAACTACGCCTACGTACATATGTAGTTATGTATGGATTTACTTATATTCGTATGTGTTCACTATGCTTTTTACGATATTTTCTAGCTTAACGGTGCATTTTGATAAAGCAGGCATACACTTGGGCATTTCTAACTAAATCAGAATTCGTGAAAATTATTGAAACTTGTAAGTTTAAATACCATTTTAGAGCATTGTAGTGTTTCGTTAGTTGCTTCTGTGAAAGCTCTTCTGAGGCGCAATTTTCGGCTCTCGGACAGGGTGCGGGGCATAAGTAGAACACCCTAGAGGAAAATGTTGAGTAAAATTTAGATTGAAATTGGATTGGTTATTTTAATGTTGTATATTTGAATATAGCTATGCCTAGTGCATGTTCATAGATGTTTGTAAGTCCTTAGAGCTACGAATAAAATACTTTTTTGTTAACGAAACATACATACATATGTTGCATATTTGTATATTCTTTTTTTCAATATAAGAAATATTTTTATAACAATAATAATGATTTGATTGTGCCTAGTTATAATTATGTGACATCATTAAGACAATTTTTCGTCAGTGCTGTTCGTATATGGAATTGCGTTCCATCTTCCATTCGCAGTAGCTTAAATAAGAGCAAATTTAAAAACGTTTTGTACTCGTATTTTCAACAATAAATTTATGTTCTTAACTTTGGGTTTCGCTATCTACCTTTTTAGAACAATATCGAGGGCCTATGTCTGCATTTTTCACAAAAACTACTTTGTGATGTTAGAACCTTACTGACATCACTGATGTTAATTATGACTTTGCAATTTAATAGTAAATTCTTCTGTCAAGCGTTATGCAAGGTCAGAATTAATATCACCGATGACAGTTAAGTCTTAGGTGTATTTTTATATCAGAGTCTCATTTTTGTGAATTATGTTTTTATTTATTTATAGCTACTTTTTTACTGTTTTTTATTTATATTTTTAACTTTCATCTCCTACATCATTGTAACTAGTATTTATTCTGTTTAATCTTAGTTTTAGGTCTAATTCTCAGTAGTTTTTTTATGTCATAATCACAGTTGTGCTATAAAAGAGCTTTCAAGCTCTTATTGTACTAAAAAAACTGTCTAATAAATGAAAATGAAATGAAATGAATATATGCAAAATCAAATCATTCGTTTTTATAGCTTTTCAATAATTACAGTTGTGCTATAAAAGAGCTTTCAAGCTCTTTTTGTACTAAAGAAACTGTCTAATAAATGAAAATGAAATGAATATATGCAAAATCAAATCATTCGTTTTTATAGCTTTTCAATCATGAACGAAAAACTATTTTCTGACTCTATAAATGGGTATTTTCAAAAGAAATATGACATCGTATTTGTGTGACAATGACTTTATAAAAAAAATCTCGTGATAATTTTAAAATTACAATTTTTCTAATTTTAATTTTTTGAGTAATCTTATAATTCTATAAATTTACGAAACGTAAACGCTAGATAATTCAATGTGTGCGCACATTTGGCTTTGCAATCTGCTGAGGCTTAGAAATAAAAGACTGATGCTTCGTATTTTGACGTTTTGGAATGCACCCATGCTTTCTTCTAAATTACTTCCAATAAGGCTTTCAAAAAATTATCAAAAATAAATTGGATCGGCTTTGATAGTTCCAGTAGTAACGAGATGGAATTCGTTGTTTGATGCCGTTCCTCGTATATATGTATATTACTTCATGATAAAAAAAACTCCATGCATTATGCGACTCATTGGTAATTGCAATATTGACTTCAGTGACTTACAGTACTTACATGAAGACTGCAACATAATGTCACCAATAAGTGCAACAGGTAGTCGAGC
This sequence comes from Rhagoletis zephyria, assembly GCF_001687245.7. Classification (NCBI taxonomy): domain Eukaryota; kingdom Metazoa; phylum Arthropoda; class Insecta; order Diptera; family Tephritidae; genus Rhagoletis; species Rhagoletis zephyria. Next base: position 50,388 of record NW_016157618.1, on the reverse strand, counting down.
AAAATATACTCTTTGGATGTCTCATTCCATCTTTAATTAATTAATCCCAACGGCTTTTTACCCTCCATTCCCGCCCAACCGACACGAGGGGCGCAGAACCGTTTTTTTTTTTTTTTAGTTTTTTCGTGCCGAGTAGTGGAAACAGGAGTTCGTTAAGGGTCGAGATCTAAAACTATTCAGCTACAGAATCAAATTCATCAGCTGATTGGATATGCTAAAGATAGTATTTCAATTATTGAGAGTGGAAATAATAGTTTTCTTTATAGTAAAAATCGAGTCCGATACGT
>NW_016157618.1:44014-48379 GCF_001687245.7 Rhagoletis zephyria | reverse complement strand
AGGAATTACAACCAACTTTTTGGTAATGATGTCTGATGTGCGGGGCTCCGAATTATTCGGAGGAACTAAGTTAGACAGTGGAGCTTGAGATGTTGATGGCAACACTGTTAAATCAACGGTTTGACTATTTTTAGAAGTAGACCTAGTGGATATGGCTTTAGAAATCGGAGGCTCCAATGCCTGAGGGCATGGAGAAGATAAATTAATAAGTTCTAAGGACTGGGATGGAGGATTTTTTTTACTAGAATCCGTGGCTGTCTTTTTAGGTGGACTAATAACATGCCCACCTTTATTTTCTCGGCTATCCTCAGAGTGTGGAGGGTCGTCGAGACAAGTGAAAGACCTAAACATTTTTTCGTAATGCTTAAATTTCTCAACAAGCGCCGACAGATCCTTCCCGATCTCAGAAAAACCATTTCTGGACTGCCTGAATAATGTAAATAAATCAACTTCGGTTGATCTACATTTTTGACAAAGCCAACGAAGACCCTTACCCTCGTTAATAGCGTCTAATACTCTACCGCTTAAACCAGCACATTTTATATGGGCAATCCCATCGCAGAGCCAGCATGGCACATAGGAGTCGCTTAGTATCATTAAGTGTCAAACTTCAGAAGATGACACAGGGAGACGGTCTTCAATTATTGGAAGGAGTGGCAGTCACTTTGGAGAGCAAGCTGAGCACAGCTTGCGATTCATCTGACCGAAATGATGGTGGACAAACTAACCGTTCAAATATTATATGTTAGGAACTTTTCAAATACTTGAACGAAGCTGACTCTAGTCGGGAGCGGTTTATAAAGTATCCGTTGCTGAAAAAGGCTTCCTTGAAGTACAAAGCACTCCACTTACTTTGTCGGCACCGGTGGAGAGATCATTGTCTTTCACTGGTATCATAAGTAGTCCACGTCGAGACACTCTTTCTGATTTTTCTTTTCAAAAATTATTATTGTTAAAGGCTAATATTGAGTACAATTATTGAATATATGTTGGTTTTAGTATATAATGTAAATTTTCACCACAGAGATCTGGATTTTTTTTGTCCTTGTTACTTGTGTAAATATCTGTATTTTGGAAATATTGAAGTTTTCTTATTTGATTAACATTTTGTTTCATATGTGTGTATGTATAAAGACTGCAGCGGTCTACTCTATAAAATAATTGGCAGTGATTTGTATTGATGTTTAATAGAAGTAATCCTAGGTAACGATTTACAATCGTAATCTAAGTTCGTTCGATTAAGGATTACTTTACTTTTTGGGATTATTGAAATCCTAATCGTTTAGTAATTGTAATCCTTATCGCCCAGCTCTGGGCCAGTGTTAGGAATGAATAATCGATCGCATACGCTATTCAGTGAATATTCAGTTTGGGTTGTAAAGGATAGGTTAGGGTTAGGTTGTCGTGGTCGTCTATAAGACACACTTAGGCTCAGGGCCCATTGTGATGCCGCATGTGAGGTCAGCAACTCCCAATCCCTCCTAAAACCATTTTGAACTTTGAACGAATTTTAGAAGATCCCTGATTTCGACGCATCTAAGGTCCTCCAAGTTGTCGAAGAATTGCCTACCGAGAGTGGAGACTTCACCTGGATAGAGCAGGGCACTGGCACATCAGGTGCAGAATCGTTTCCTCCTCCTCTTCATCTTGACAGCTTCTACAGAAGTCATGTAAACGTAGACCAAGTCGATAGGATTGCTTGCCAATTAGGCAGTGTCCTGTTATGACAGATACTAATAATACAATATTGGGCTTATTTAGACTCAGTAGTAGGCCAGTACGTTTGGCGCTGAGCATCGGCCATAATTGTTTGGCAGTTTTGCAGGTGATTTCGTCCTGCCACCTGTCGTTCGCTACTTTAGTAAGCCTCTCGGAGATAAGTAGCTTACAAATTTGTAATGGTATTCCTATTTCATCGTTTATATCCTCAGAAGGAAGTTTCGTTCCAAGTCGCGCCAGTTCGTGGGCCTTACAATTCCCCTCTATGCCGCAGTGACCCGGAACCCATATCACCTTTGGGCGAAATGACTCAGCCATCTCGTTAGGAGATAAAGATTGTAAAGGATAAAATTAGTTGCTTTTTTACTTGGAAACTATATATTAGAAACAAATATTATTAGTGCTGGAAAATATCGGCACCACTTCAGGACTGGGTACATCGATGTCGATTCGGTGCGAGCATTTTAAAAAGTATCTGCTTCAAACAGATGGCAAAGATTATTTGATTAAAAAAAATCATCGAAAAGTAGTGTAGGAAGCCAAAAATAAAAGGTGTATCAGACCAGTGCTTGAAAATTATTCCACGTAAAAAAGCAGTAATCAGTCCAAGTCAATGTTTAAGCATTGCTACCAGATTCACTAGCAGCAAAATTTTTGTTTCTTGACAAAGTAAAGAAAAGTTTTGAAGTTATTGAAGTTGGATGAAAATATTTAAAGAAAAGTCTTGCTTGTTCTCAAACTGAAAGAACTCGATACACCTGTGCAAATATTCTAAAATAAAGTTTTTTGCTTTACCCTGCAACTTGTAATAGTACCAATTTTTGGATTCTGGGAATTTTCTGATAAAGACGTGGCGCAGCTAAAAAATATATATACATAAATATAAGCACGAAACTATGTTTTTGTGACAAAAATTATCCACATAAGATTAAAACTAGTGCATTTTCATTTTAGAAAATTTTTGTTTATAGAAAAATGCATAAGTACCACAGTTTGGGTGAGGTTCGGTTATTTGTACAATGATTTTAGGTTATCGTGTCCCAACGCGTGACCCGAATCAAAACATATACGTCTAGCCAAAGGCCTGTGCTTTAATTTAAAATAAAGGTTTCGGTTTAAAACATGCAGTTTTTTTTTAATTTGGAGGTCAATTTTGCACAAAAATACTGTGGATGACGTAACCGGAGTTGGACTGATGAGGTTATTTTTTCTAGCGCGGCCGAAGGCCACCAACGCGGAAAAGAGTACTGCTGATGGCCTACTAACACGAGTTTAATTTTTCTTTGCGAAAATGCTAATTTTTCCCCATTTTGAAATGGGCCCCGAGTGCCTGTAGAAGGGGCAGGGAGGCGAAGGATGAATTTTCTTAAGCTTTATACTTTTTTTTCTAATGAGTTTTAGGTGACACACACCTTCCCCCTCCGCTTCCAACCGAAAAATCATTTTACAAATAACTGAACATTTCGCACGCACAACATTAAATCCTCTGATGTATTGTTTGATTGCTATCAATGTGGCAAGGTTGCTCATAATTTTGTACAAATCATGAAACTTGAAAAACTTATTTTGTGTCAAAAATTGTAAAATGAAATTACCTTCTTTTTGTATCATGGTTTATTCCACTGCTTCATTTAAAAAAATATGACAACTGAATCTAGTTACATTGAAATTTGCACGAATTAGATATTTTATATTTTGATTTAAGCAATGAGTATCTACTTTTTTTAAACCTAGTACTTCCCTTTAAGGCCAGTATGCAACTCTCAAGAAAACGGTGTGTGTGTCCAAGGAATTTTGACATCTGATGCTACAGCAGCCTGTTGCCTCACTCTTTCCTCAAGAAATAATGGAACGGGCATAGATTTCTGTTGCAAGCATAGGTTGCATTGTGCTCTTTTTTCACAAAAAATATTAGAAAAGCGGTAGTAGAAAGCGTAGCAAATTTCCTAAGAACTGCGTACCAGGGATGAAAAATGGAAATTTCAGATTGTACCCAATATCATAAAATAAATGCATCTAAACGAGACAGATTGTACCTAAAAAAGTTACATCATTTGTAATTTTTTTATTAATTTTATTTAAAATATGAATACAAAAGATGGATGTACTTTAAACTTGGTTAGGTCTTTTTTAACTGATCTTTTATCTATAGACTATAGTCTAATGTCTATAGTCTAATTGGAGAAGCGTCTTTGCCTAGCGTTTTTGTCTAATTTTAACTACAGAAAACTATTGGCGAAAAAGACAAAAAAACACACTTTTCGAAGTTTAATTTTCTATCCAGCTTTTTATAAAACAACAGGAAACGTCTGCTAATTTATCCGATTCCTTTTAATAGGTGCAGCAAGTCTAAAGAAAACAGGGACCGCAAATAACGATTATCCTTTGAAATTTCAACTCAAAAAATCACGCGGAAAGAGAAATGCTACGTGCATAAGGAGTAAACCAATATATTTTTTATTACTCGGAGTACCTTCAGCGGCACTGATTTTTATTTTTTAATTTTTACTTATAAAAATCAAGTTTAATCATTATATTTTGAGTTTTATTTTTTACTCAGAAAATAATCGTTAGGTTTTGAGTTTTATTTTTTGCTCGGAAAATAATGGTTACGTTTTAAGTTTTATTTTTTGCTCGGAAAATAAT
>NW_016157618.1:31680-43722 GCF_001687245.7 Rhagoletis zephyria | reverse complement strand
ATTATTTTCCGAGCAAAAAATAAAACTTAAAACGTAACGATTATTTTCCGAGCAAAAAATAAAACTCAGTTAATAACGATTAAAAAGTGATTTTTATAATAAAACTTATAACCGTTACGGTCCCTGAAAGAAAATAATCGGAATTGCCGTAAGTAACTTCGAAAGCATTTTAAATATATTTACAGAAATCAAAAAGCGAATCGGGATTAAATAGCTGTTGTCTCATCTAAAGAAAAAATGAAATTTGAAGAAATCCTAGACACTCGACTATATGGGCGAATATATATAATAGAAAAGTTGAAAATGTCATCATATGCGGGGAACTTTAGCTTTTATGGTTTCAATAGATTAAAAAATGCATTCCAAAAATGCAATTGCAAAGCTACAGCGTTTTTAGATTTCACAGCGTCATTGGAGCAATGACGATTAATGAAAGAAATTAGTGCAAATTTCGATTATAAAAAATATAACAAAAATTACGAATTTGAGCATAGGTAAGTAAAGTCACGAACACATTGAAAACGACGAGCTACTGGCCACAGCTTCCAATTTGTCGATAGCGACACGACATCATGAATTCGTATGAGTTTGACATAAAAGAAGAGGAAGAACCTTATCTGTCGCTGGAAAAATAGAAATAGATCTAATCTGGCCACAACCACACTCGTAGTGTAGCTCTGGCGCCGTCAAAATAATGATCTACATAATAGTACGTGTTAAAATAATTTGACAGCTGTGGTCTGTAGCCCGTCGTTTTCAATGTGTTCAGCACTGCTCTAAATCCAATGTAAAATGTTTGGGGATACATAATATAATTTTTTTAATTTCTTCCTTTTTACCACTTTTCTTTAGAATTGCTTATTCTTCAAAATGAAAGCGAAGCTTTTCCCATGCCTATAAGTAAATAAATTAGCGGGTAATTTCCAAACAAAGTGTACATGGCAGGCATGGCAGAAAAAAGAAGGCAGTTTCAATAAACCACTTTTTGACGGATACTGGGATTTTTGAAGATTCATAATTTGTCCATGTTGCCAGCAGCTTTACCATATTGTTAATATTTAAAAATAAATTAAGGAATTTCGAGATCGGAATTTCTTTCACAGTTAATGGGTATAAATATTTTAGTCTTAGAAGAAACCAAACAAGTCTAGTACATGATATATTTACATATTTATTGAAAATATGTAGATACATAAAAAGAACGCAATTTTACTTCGAAATACAATGGCATATGTTCTTACGTTTATGGAATTTTTCACCCCTACCCTAAAACTGAAGATTAATCTATATGTATGGGTGTGCGTTAACATTATTATTAAATTTTTTTATTTAATAACCCACCCACCCATCAAAACATAAATAATTGAAAAGCATTAAAGTAATACCCAACCAAAAATTCCAAGTACTCATCTCAGTATTCTTCGTTTCCAAAGCGTTCCTGCCTGCAAGAAAAATGCATTCCTTTTCTATGTTTTGACCAACACAGTTGTCCAATAATGAAACGAGTACGTTTGATTGAATTAGTACATGTATATAAGTATTAAAGAAAAACCGATTACAGAGTCTTATCGATTATTATGAGATTATAATGCTGTGTTCCCATTCATGAACATACCGCCCCCCCTGAACAACTGTACAGGAACAGGGGAGAGGCGCAACCTTCGTGATAGGCCTTTTGTATTCTCTGCGGCTGGTGCGGACAGATACAACTCGTACTCGATCGTCATCGCCTTTGCTGACATCTGTTATCCTACCCAGTACCCATTTCGAAGGTGGAAGGTTTGGTTCTTTTAAGACCACAAGTGTTCCCACTTTTAAATGAACGGTATCTAATTGCCACTTCTTCCGCTGTTGTAACGATGTAAGGTATTCGGTATGCCATCGCTTCCAGAACCCTTGTACCATAGCTTGCAGATTGCGCCACCGGAGCAGACGATTTGGATTAATGTCTAGAAGTGACGATTCAGGTAAACAGGTATATGGTTCCCCAATAAGGAAGTGCGCTGGGGTAAGCGGATCAAGGTCGTCATCAGAAATTGCACACAATGGTCGACTGTTTAGGATGGATTCAATCTGAGCTAGTACAGTTGCGTACTCTTCAAATGTCAAGACGCTGTTTCCCGTAACACGTCGCAGGTGAAGTTTTATGGAGCAGACACTAGCTTCCCAGAGGCCGCCGAAGTGTGGTGCAGATGGTGGAATGAAGTGCGAGCGTATGTCTTCATTAGCCAAAGATTCGGCTACTTCTTTTAAATACGCTTGTGATAGTGTTAGCTGTTGTAACTCGGTCATCTCTCGTTTAGCGCCATGGAAGGTAGTACCGTTGATAGAGTACAAATCCGTAGGTTTACCCCTACGTGCTATGAATCGGTGAAAAGCTGCCAGGAAGGCGGCAGAAGAAAGGTCGCTAACCAACTCAATATGTAGCGCCTTTGTAGAAAAGCAGACGAATATAGAAAACCAAGCCTTTCCAATTTTGGAGTTTCGTCCGTGCGACATCTTGGTAGCAACAGGACCAGCATAGTCAAGTCCACAGTGAAGAAAGCAACGGCTTGGCTGGACTCTTGCTGTTGGCGCAAAAGTGAGAAGGTGGCTTCTACTCCGGTATGAAGATACGCTTCATGGGTGTATCGGACTAAACGTAGAGCAAGAGGAGAACATTTAGGTAATAAAATTGGATACTTAGTGTTGAATTTGACATGAGCGTGTTTAATGCGTCCACCAACTCGTACTACGCCATCGTGACCTATAAACGGAGTATACCGGAGCAATGAGGATTTTCGTGGGAACGGAATTCTTCGCTGTAGTTGCTGGTATTCGACGCGAAGTGCCGACTGCTGAACGTATTTTTTTATGACGTGCGCTGCGCTGCGTAGCTTAGCAAAAGACAACCAACTAGTTTGTGCGGCTTATTTAAAGCGAATGAAACGTAAACAATATGCTACGATGCGAGTGAGACGAACCCAAGGTGACACATTATTTAGTAGATTATCAATTATATTTTCTTTGTTCGACACGAAAAGTGATTGATGTTTTATTGGTTTTTGTTCTGCGAGAACAGACGTGTCATCCGCCGACAAATCTTGGTGCTTTCCTGTTGGCCACTCCGATTTAGGTAATAGTAGCCAGCTTGGGCCGGTCCACCAAAGCTTATGTTTAATGAGTTTTGATGGCAATAAACCCCGAGACCCGCAATCTGCTGGGTTTTGCTCGGTAGAGACATGGCGCCAATAACTGCGTGGAAAATGTTCTAAAATTTCGGCAGTCCGATTGCACACATAGGTTGTCCATCTACGCGGGTGTGATGACAGCCAATGGAGAACTATTTCCGAATCACTATAACAATATATGTTCTCAATTTTTACTGTCAATGAGCTTTGAATTAATTTTATCAACTTAGTAAGCAATAGTGCAGCGTTTAGTTCAAGTCTTGGTATCGATATTGGTTTCAAAGGAGCCACTCGAGCTTTCGATGCTATGACGTTTGTTCGATATTTACCATTTACCTTTATGCGACTATAAACAACTGCCGCATAAGCTACCGAAGATGCATCTGAAAACCCATGTATCTCGATTGAACCTTCTTCGGATGAAATATGGCGTGGATAGATATGTCTTGCAACAACTTCAGCTCTTGCACATATTGTTGCCGACGCGTACAGAGGTCGAGCGGGAGTGTATCGTCCCAGTTCAGCCCGAGCAACCAAAGCTCTTGGAACAAAATCTTAAATCTTAAAATCTTGGCCATACAATGCCCAAAGGATCGTAGATCTTTGACATTTCCGATAGCACTGATCGTTTGGTAGGTTCCTTAACACACTTCATTGACTTAATTTTCAATGACAATTCATCAGTGCAAGGATTCCACTGTACTCCGAGTACTTTAACAAATGTATCAATCGATTTGCAGTTTAAATCAACGGGATTATATTCACGCAACTCTATTGGAAGAGTACTGAGCAGTGGCCAACAGTTTGAGCTCCACTTTCGTAAACAAAACTTGGCCTTGGTCAGCAATGAAACTAGTTCGTCTTTAGTTTTAATTAAATCTTCTGTCGAATTGTAAGCGGTCAAAATATCATCGACATATACATCGTTTATAAGTACATGCGAAGTAATGGGAAATTCATTTTTGTAGTCATCAGCTAATTGCTTTAATACACGAACTGCTAGAAAGGGCGACGAAGTGAGACCATGCGTTACTGTCAATAACCGATAATGTTCAATTGGAGCATTTTCATCAGTTCGCCAAACAATTTTTTGGAAGTCTGTATGCTCTTTTGACACGCGAATGCCACGAAACATTTTTTCTATATCCACACAAAATACAAAGCGATGCTGTCGAAAACGCAGAGAGACTGCGAAAAGGTCGCGTTGAATGGGTGGACCGACGTGCAAACGGTGATTTAGAGAAACACACGACGAATCTTTGCTAGAACCATCGAAAACAACTCTACATTTTGTTGTTATACTGTCCGGCTTGAATACGGCATGGTGCGGTAGATAAAAACAAGAACCAGTGTTTTGTTGGCGTTGTTGTGCCGATAGCTTCTCCATATGACCTAACGTTAAATACTCACCCATGAACTCTGTATATTGTTCTTTTAATTCAGGAGATAAACGAAACTTTTTCTCCATAAATTTGAGTCGCATGCATGCTTGTTGTAATGTTTGATGAATTGGCGGGGAATTCTCTTTGAACGGATATTCCACGATATATGTACCATCACAGTGTGAGTGGCGGAGAAATGAGCCTCTGCTACGTCCACTGGAACGACATTTGGTGTGGTGGATAAATTGTCCATTTCCATGAACGAGCGAACGAGAGTGTCCAAATCGACGAGGGCATGGTTTATCACTGCTGGTGGTGTGCACAGTTCTCCTGCATGGCATGAGCCTGTTATTACCCAGCCGAAAATGCTATTTAATGCTATAGGCATCGACTGACCAAAATATTTACGTTCGCCGGTGTAAACGGACCATAGCTGATCTGCTCCGATTATGGCATCCACAGAACCTTTTTCGCAAAATGTTGGGTCGGCTAAAGGCAAAGTAAGGATTTTTCCCCATGCAGACGATGAACAATTTACTGCTTTTGTAGGAATGTCGGTGGTCAGTTTAGATAAAACATACGCGCTTATTTCCAGCGAACAATCTGATAACCGTGAAATAAATAGTTTCAATTTGATGAAGCCTCGGGTAGTTCCTGCAGCAGAAGCAGACAAACCGAGTACATAAATACGTGCATGCGTACGAGAAAGTCCGAGGCTTTGTACGAAACTTTCAGTAACGAATGATACTGTGGACCCTGTGTCCAGCAAAATTCGGCAATTCACCACATTTCCCCTTCTGTCATAAGCTTTCGCAAGAATTGTCGGCAAAAGAGTAATAGATAAACTTTTGACACTGAGAAATTGAGTGCTGTTCTCCGCATAACGCACAGCATTTGATTGTTGTTGATGACTCTGCTGCGTTGGCATGATGAGCTAATGCGGTCCGCAGTTTGTTTAATGAACGAGAGGTATTACATGATTCGAAATCATCACACCGACGCGAGAGAAATTTTAAAAGATCTTCAAATGACCGTTCGGTGTGAGAATCGCCGTTTTTAGCCCATTCTTTCCTTAGGGTCGCTATTATTACAATTTAAGGCGTCCAAACCACGTACAGTTTCGTCAGCTTTATCGGCCAAATTCTGAAGAGCTACTATGTTGGAGCTATTGCACGAAGACAAAGACAAGAACTGTTGGGCAAGCGAGTTGACAATTAGCGGTTTTTTGTTGTACCGCTCGACAAGTATGTCCCATTCATCTTTATAGTTATGCTCTGTTAATGGAATGTGCTTCACGAGATTCAAAGCTTCATCTTTTAAATAGGATTTTAGGTAATGAAACTTGTGGATATTACTGAGAGTAGATTTGTTGTCGATTGCGCTTCGAAATAAGTCGCGAAACGACGACCAGTCAGCGTAATTTCCAGAAAACGTTGGTAGAGAGATCTTAGCGAAATGAACATTTGAGTGCGCAGTTGTTGCACTGAAATCGTCTAAGAACTTTGCTTGTTGCGATGCTAGCTTCTCAAAAAGATTTTTTGCATCGTGATTCTTAACGATTTGCGAAACTGGATGGTCCTTAATGAGGCGAGTTAAATTTGCATGAGCAGCGAAATACTTTTCTTCGTACTCCTCGGCATCTTCCTCCGGATCTGTAAAATTTTCGGTTTCTGTATACTCATACAAAGCTTTGCTGATATCGACGAATTCGTTGTAGGATTCCTCCAATTTATGTATACCATTTTTTAGCTGCTCTATTGGCGTAGCCGTATCAAAGCTTTTACCGCTAGCACACGCACGTGTAATAGCGCCTTTAACCCATCCACGTTGTTTGAGTAATTTATCCATTTTTCATACTAAACTAATTTGGCTGTATTGGTGATTTGAATACTTGATGCGCGGTATTCGTATTTTAATCAAAAACGCGATATTGAAAAAAGACTATGTGCCACTNCTTCGTACTCCTCGGCATCTTCCTCCGGATCTGTAAAATTTTCGGTTTCTGTATACTCATACAAAGCTTTGCTGATATCGACGAATTCGTTGTAGGATTCCTCCAATTTATGTATACCATTTTTTAGCTGCTCTATTGGCGTAGCCGTATCAAAGCTTTTACCGCTAGCACACGCACGTGTAATAGCGCCTTTAACCCATCCACGTTGTTTGAGTAATTTATCCATTTTTCATACTAAACTAATTTGGCTGTATTGGTGATTTGAATACTTGATGCGCGGTATTCGTATTTTAATCAAAAACGCGATATTGAAAAAAGACTATGTGCCACTAAAACACGTGATACGCGGTGTTTTAAAATAGTTAAAACAAAAAATCCGGCTCGAAGGACCAAATTTATTTTGTCCAATAATGAAACGAGTACGTTTGAAGGTCAAAATTGAACTGATTTATTCGGGCAAAGTACATGAATATGAATATGCAAGCGATGTAGTAAACTAGAATTAGTACATGTATATAAGTTATAAAGAAAAACCGATTACAGAGTCTTATCGATTATTATGAGAATATAATGCTGTGTTCCCATTCATGAACAACAGTTTTTCAATACCTTTCATTTCGCGGCACTGAACTTTTGGAGAATATGGTCTTGTTCTGGCTGATGCTAATATCCGTGGTAACAAAATGTTGAGAACAGACATACGGATATTTTAGAAGGTCTTTCTCGTTCAATCCATCTTTGTCTCACAAAATGAAGTGCTGCAAATTTAAAAAATTGTGTTTCGGCAGTGGTATTTTGTATTTTTGCAGATTCCAAATGCGGAACCATTTTTTTGATTTTAAAAAATTAATTTATTTTTTGTTTAGTATATCAAATTTTTTGCAGAAGAATATTTTATTATAATTTTCAATCTGGTATCTGGATTTTCATGATAATGTCATAATCTTAACAAAAATCAAATGGCTAACAAGACTGCTAATGTAATTAAGCGAAACTACCCTCTTTTTTCTACCATGCATGGCAGGTATTTTTTTTATATTTTTTGAAGATTGATAATTTTATCTTCTGAAATCGTTTACTGACGTGAAAATTTGTTTAGAATACGAAACTGTTTTCACGCCCTACAAAAATTATCATTTTTTCTTATTTTTGCATTTTTTGTAAAACATTTTCCAGAATGTCACTTTTTTAAAAGTAAGCTTAAGGAATAAATAAGTTTAGAAACTGTTAGAAAAAAGTATACTAACCGATAAGCATTGTACTGATTTTTAACATTAAATGCATGATTTTTAAACATTTGCATATCACTTTAAAACCCATTTATTAGATAAGTTAATGTTGAAGTTTATCCCACTTTCTTCATGACATTAACGAGGGGGTTTTCTTGAGAGGTGGGCTTTTTTTTAACCTTTCTTCGGCAACAACTTCCCATATATGCCATTTGAACACTTTTGGAAAAATAAGATATTTAAATAAAAAATCCCTTTCCACCTAAAAGACACATTATATTAGAAATATTTCCAGATTTCACATGTTCTGATTTTTTTAGAGAGTCTTACTTTACAAAAATATAAAATCAAGGAAATCCCCTGCTGCAATAAACCGACATTGGTAATTATCTTATTTTTAGTGTTTTTTGCACAAAAAACTGGGTGACATTCCGGAAATATTTAGCCGTACTTACCATGGTGCAATGGTAAATTCACTTAAAAATACAAAATAATTGCTTTTATTATGTCATTCGATCAATAACTTCTTGCGCTTCTTAACTGCAGTGCATTTAGGCAAGCAAAACAACTGATATTAATATCACGGTAAATTAAAAAAAGTGGCATTCCGGAAAATTCGTAGGGACATTATTATAATAAAGAGCCATGGTTATGTTCATAAAATTTTTTTGACAAAAATAGAATACGTCTTTTCCCATTGTTTCTTTGTTTAAACTTTTTTTCATGTTGATTATCGAATAACCTGAGCGGGGACAAATATTTTTATATGGAGTAGGTAAAATACATACATATATCAAAGAAATACCTAGTGATAGAACGATACGAGTACCGAGTACAGAATATGGATACTTTTCACGAGTACTGAGTAGTATCGAGAACTCGATACTTTTTCACAAGTATTGAGTAAATATCGCGAATGCCGAAATGTATCGACGAGTTAAAAACTTTTTTAAGTAAATTTTTTTTTAAATTACCAAATAAATATTGTGGCGAACGTTCGAATATTAACTTCAACATCCAATATGAATGTTATGAAAATGAACATAAAGCTCATTTACTTCAAAACTGTTATAACTCAAAAAACCTAAAACTCGATAAACACGCCTTTAAAGTTTTTAATTCACACATCGTCACCCCCATACCATAAGCATAAATGTGCAAATTTATCAGTTTTGAGTTATTGGGTTGACTTGGTTAATCTTTGGATTTTCTATGTTATACCAAACCCCAGAATACCATGCGTACACGGAAAGTAAATATTTTGCAATTTCAATTGCTTAAATGTAGAGCTAAGTCTCGCAAAAAAAAACTTTCAAACTTGATTTCCCAAAATGTTCATTTTTACACATTCATGTTTATCTCTTGCGGGTTACAGAAGGGCGAGAACTCTCCGCAGACTCAAAAATTAAGATTAGTGCCACAAGAGATTATTTTGCGATATTGAGCCGATTGGGTATTTGAACCCCAGCCTGGTGTAATTCATCAAAACCACTTGAAGGATCGATCGAATTCGCGTCCACAAAATAAGCACTGTACGATAGTTAATAAATAAATGGTTAATATGTTGTCCGGAGTAGAAATGACTACGATATCTACTGTCTTTTCTGAGTATCCACAGGAGCAAGTAGAAGTAGGGGAGTTGCACCTCGTGACTTGATACTAAAAGTAATAGTACATAGTTAGCATAAATAGCATGATTGTTGTTGTTTCATGTGTTCAAACAACAACAAAATTAGCCAGTAGTGCTATCTGTGCACCATGCTAGACAGTATGCACCGGATCGTGAATACCCCTAATGTAATTGTTTGGATACCGCAATACAAATATTTATGTACATATAAAGGGTTAGTTAGTGGACTTTAAACATGTGATTCGAATTATACTATCCCATATAAATTCAAAGCCCAGCGAATCAACACTTACTTTTGTATTTAAACGTCGCCGATTCAAAATTATTGTAGCGTTCGCAATAACAAGAAATAAGTCTCAAGGTCAGACCCTAGCAAGAGGATTGGTTAACGCAAGGCGTATCGAGTAAATACCACGTAAGTTAACTACCAAAAGCAATGCATGTGGTTTTTAGAATAAAGAAATATGGAGATTTTTTAGACCATGGAGCACCCCGATTTTCGGGGATTATTACTAGTTATAAAATATTTGCTTTTAAAAACTTGGAAATAAGCTTTTTGCTATAAACATTTAATTAACGCATGTAAAACTAATTTATCGGAAGTTTATTCCAAAAACTCCTTTAGATCAGATTAAAACTATTAAGAGCAGTGACTTAGAGGTGGGTAACTCAACTCAGAGTTGAGTTATTGAGTTGATTCCTATAAGTGAGTCGGTAACTCAGACTCCCTGTCCAAAAAAATGTAACTCAGTAACTCAGTTGATGCCGTAGGGCTCACATGAATCAATTGAATCATAGTGGCTCATATTTGTCCATATAACTCTCTCGCTTCGCCACAGTGTTTAGCATGGCAAAGTCTTGCATTTTGTTTTTGCACGAGGCGAATTTATACAAGGTGGTGGCAAGAATACAACAACAACAACCACATGTATTTTGTATTGCGGGTGTTATGTCAAATCTCACAAATTCTTATAATTTCGTTTTTTTTTAGTTTTTCTCGAAATATGTATGTATGTAAGATATATAAAGATGTGCATATCAAATCAATTGCCTTTCCAACCATATCCACATTTTGAAATTCGGTACAATAGGTTTCGAAATATAAGCTTTTGAAAATATTGAAAATTCCACCTTTACCCTCCCCCTAGCACCGCCCTATTAATTTGCACACAAAAAAAATTACACCTTTCAAATCAGTAGAAAGGAGCTGACCACGCCCACTTTAAAGTTTTGTTTTATCTCAACGGCCGCTATACCGCATCTATGCCTCAAAACGAGTCTACGATACGAATGAGTGTAACATACAAAGAGTCAAATGAGTTAGTTGAATGAGCTGACTCCTTAAAGTGAGTTGGAGTCATTGAGTCAACTCCTATAAATTTGCTGAGTTACCCACCCTTACAGTGACTATTCAATTTACAAATAGGAAGAGGTGAAAAAAGCAGAGCTATCTGATTTTTGTTTACTTTTTCATGCCTGCTGCGTACTGCCTCAAGAAATTTTTACACAAGAAAGTTTCTTAGCCATTTCTTGTACGTCATTTTATATGGAGTTTTTGCTTTTCTTGAGAGCTGCATACTGGCCTTAAAGATGAAGAGATAAACAAATTTTCGAATACATTGAAAGTGAAAACGCTAAAGAAGTAACTGCTACGGGTAGTGAAGTGAAACTAAAATAAAGTGAAAATAAAGAAGTGAAATTAAAATAAAAGCCTTAAAAGACAAGTGTTTAATTCTTATTTATTTATTTATTTATTTATTTATTTATTTATTTATAACAATTTATATAACAAAATAATTTTATCATATAAATACATAAACGCAGCATTGGCAACGAGGCCTTCAGCCGCCTTTTAATTATCGCTAGGTAGACAGTTTACGTGCTATGTGTTAGTACAGATGCAAGTACAAATCTTAGATAAATTTTAGTAAATCATTGTTTTTTTTTAAATTTAATACAATAATAATGTTTTTTTCAGGAGGTTCACTTAGTAATTTTGTAAGATCAATGTTGTCAGAGTTGTGGGCTGTTGTGTGAAGAATCGGGCAGAGTGTGAGAATGTGTTTGATAGAAGCGGTGTCATCGCAAAGTGGGCACTTGGAGGGGCTTATACCCGACAGTATGTGGGCATGCGTTAAGATAGTGTGCCCTATCCTTAATCGGGTGTATGTCGTCATCGCGCTGATTGGTAGTGTTGACGAGTAGGTAATCAGATTTCTGTCAGGGTTTATATCCGGGTAATGATGCTTGTATGTTAAAAAAAAAAAATTGCATCGATAACTTAAAGTTGTGATACACAATGGCTAGAGGCGTCGCACTATAGGCAAAACACGAATTTTTTTTTTAAATCGTAGATCTTCGCTTAGAAAAGAGATAATGGAATGAAAATTTTTTTATCGTGAAGATAAATGATCATATAATATAGGAAAACTATAGAGAAGTTACAACAACAATAACTTAACCCTCAAAATACCGTTCAAAATGTCACTTTTTTNTAAGACTCGATTCTTGGGACATTGGACGCTGTACCCGAGTGGCCAGATTGGAAAAAGAAAAGCTTCCTTTAAACTGTAATAACTCGTAAACTATCAGCTTTCGCAAAAAAAATTATATAAGAAAAATGGTTATACTGGTCGATATCTTTACGAAAGTGCAGCATTTAACCCTTTAATGCAGA
>NW_016157618.1:4708-28906 GCF_001687245.7 Rhagoletis zephyria | reverse complement strand
ATTTATTTATTTATTTATTTTTTATTATTATTTTACTATGGAAAATTTTTCTACGATTAATATCTACGTCAACATGAGAAAAAGCACGTTCAAAAGCATATTGAGAACCTTTTTCCTCTGCCTTGAAAGGGTTAAAAAGCGTTTCATATATGACAGACTCTGCATTAAAGGGTTAAATGCTGCATTCCATTATCTCTTTTCTAAGCGAAGATCTACGATTTTGAAAAAAAACTCGTGTTTTGCCTATAGTGCGTCGCCTGTGGGCATTCTTTCATATATGTATGTATGTGCCATTTCTACCGTTATATATTTTTTGTCTACTCGGTTATTCCCGGGGGAGTTCATGCTTTATTTAAATTTAAAAAATTAAATTACTACACCATTTTAATTAATTAGTGTGTAGTCCAGTTTTGTTTTGTAGAAGTTTCGTTAGTATACACTTCAGTTTTTACACATTGAATATATCTGCATATTTATATATTTACGCGTATCTATTTACATTTATTTATGTACAAGTCTACAAAATCTTATTACTTATAAAGCGATTTTTAATCTTCGTTGCTTAACACACATTTTTTCAATTACTTCTTGTGTTGTAATCGGCACATCATTATGTACCGCTAACATCGTTAAACCATTCAGCCGCTCCTTAATTGTATAAAAAGAAGGGACAAATAAGATAGCATATTCAACAATTGAGTAGTCCACTTGCAAAGTGCGCTATGTAAATTTTTTTTAGATTTTTAGTTTTTGGTGGGTTTCATGTCCACTAACAGCAGAGTGACAAATTTCTCTATATTCTGAAAAAAATAGCATGAAATGTTAACTACTCTTGCAAAAGTCGCTATAATACTTATTTATACACTTTCAAATGTCTTCTCTTCGTATGAACTTAGAAAACTGCAAGAAAACGTGGTAGTTTCGGTGCCTAGTGGAAGAGGTCGCAAAAAAGAAGCAAACCAATCTTCCTAGAGGAGAGAACGCGAAAAGCTAAAAAAAGCTAGCTATGTAAAAGTAACTGTTTCAAAACTTGCAATATTAAATTTTTAAATATAAAATTTTCAAATCTACCATACTGCAATTTTATTGTTTTAATGGTATTAAGCTCTTATTTATCCAAATTTTCAGGTAATAAAAAAAGAAACAGTTCGGATGTTACTTGTTGTCGTAGACGTTTTTTTTTTAATTTATGGTTTACTTTTATAAAATCACANTGAGATAAATGCGACCCTGTGCTAGTTGTTTTGTTGTTGGAATAGCTACATNAATTTTTTTTTAAATTTTTAGTTTTTGGTGGGTTTCATGTCCACTAACAGCAGAGTGACAAATTTCTCTATATTCTGAAAAAAATAGCATGAAATGTTAACTACTCTTGCAAAAGTCGCTATAATACTTATTTATACACTTTCAAATGTCTTCTCTTCGTATGAACTTAGAAAACTGCAAGAAAACGTGGTAGCTTCGGTGCCTAGTGGAAGAGGTCGCAAAAAAGAAGCAAACCAATCTTCCTAGAGGAGAGAACGTGAAAAGCTAAAAAAAGCTAGCTATGTAAAAGTAACTGTTTCAAAACTTGCAATATTAAATTTTTAAATATAAAATTTTCAAATCTACCATACTGCAATTTTATTGTTTTAATGGTATTAAGCTCTTATTTATCCAAATTTTCAGGTAATAAAAAAAGAAACAGTTCGGATGTTACTTGTTGTCGTAGACGTTTTTTTTTTAATTTATGGTTTACTTTTATAAAATCACATAACGCTGTTTGCAAGTGGACTACTCATATATTCATTAAAAGATAATTTGTCATCCGTCTGAAATAAAAAAAATGTTAAATCAGAAGGATAAAATAGTATTGTGTTATTAATTCAAAAGTAAATAATTGTAGTTCAATGACGAAGGGGGCGATCTATCCCCCATATCCCCCCCTGGCTACGCCACTGGCATGAAGGATTTCTGACGCTTCAGCGGTAAAGACAGAACATGTTGGGCGCTGTCACACGGTCAGTAATTATCACGATAGTTGGATCGCGATCCATATTGATGGATTGATGGATCGCGCACGAATGCTACATGTTCAATATTTATCGCGTCAGTATTTGCATAATTTTTGTGCTGAACGCTTATTATGACGCAAGAAAATATTTTTATTTTGTACGTATAATTTACAGATAATGCATTCCACAATTATTTTAAAATTTCCAATGTTAATTCAAATTTTTTCAATTTGTTTTGAAAGGATTTAAGTACCGAGAGCGAAGGCAGAGCGAATACGTTTTCGATGTTTGCATTATGGGAGTAAAAGATGTACTGACGAAATGTATGGAGAAATTTTGCGATATGGATCACGATCCATCAACCCTGCATCCACCAGCATCAATAAATATCGCGATACTTCGATCGCGTCAATAAATACTGACCGTGTGACAGGGCCCATTGAAGGCAGAAGCCAGTTCCAAATTATTTCTCCTATGCCAGTGACAACCGCGAATGAGGTGGAATCGATGGATTTGGAGCCATCCGTAAGCAAGAACTTCCAACCGCTGTTTGTATAGTTAGATTCCAGCTCAGCATATGTTTGTTGAAAAACTTCGTTTGATGTGTTTTGTTTAGACAACATCAATAGTTTATTGTGAGATAGTTTATCATTGATCAGCCAGGGTGGATATCTTTTGGTAGTTTTGAGTCTTACGTTGCGTAACATATTAGGGGTATTCTCCAAATCTTGCAAAGCCATTGCACGTAGCACGGATTGCATAAGTTGCAAACACACAACAACAAAATACATGGGAAACAACATTTCATATCGCTGCAAAATATGCAATGTCGAAACCCATGTATATATTTTGCAAAATAGCATAGTGAGATAAATGCGACCCTGTGCTAGTTGTTTTGTTGTTGGAATAGCTACATATTTCTCTCATTCCTCTCATCTCGCTCACTTCATTTTTTTTGCTGTCTCTTGTTATTGTATTTGATACATAATTTCGCTGCTTGCTACCCATGCATGCGTCCTCTTTGCAGTGGGGTGCTCTCGTACTCTTCGAAATTTGGAATAGTATTTTTGCATTTCGTGAAATCCGTGCAACGTGCAAGACTTCGAGAATACCCCTATTGTTTTCTGCAGCAAAACTTAAGCACCTCGTAATAGCTGATCGCAGTCTTGGCAATTTCCTTTTCCTAATGGCACGTGAGATAGTTCTGTTAAGTAGTGGGTTGGTTGTCTTAGCTGCTTTCGCGAAAAGTTGACGCGTAGAATCGATAACTCTGTTTTGAATTGTTGGAAGCCCAGATTCAGCAAATAAGGTCTTAATTGGCGAGGTTGGAAATGCCCTGAGACTGCGCCGTATTGCACAATGGTATGGTGCACTTAACACGTTAATACTGCTTTTGGAGCAATTGATATACATAGATGGGGAGCCCATAGTCAATTTTTGAAAGGAGGAGGAGGAGGAGAAAGGAGGAGGAGGATGAATAAACGATTGCTTAGACGAGAGATATTTAATTCTTTAAATACCGAATTTAAATATTCTACCGAAAACTTGAAAAAATATAAGGAAGATGAGGGCTTTGCGATACGATTACAGATTGTTACAGCCATTAATCCGGGAAACCATTTGCGAATTTTCACGCAATTGGAGCCTCAATTTCTGACTCCCGTGGTGGAACTCCCGAACAGTTAGTTCAGTGAACTTTTGTTGTTAATAAAAGAGATACAGCGAAAAGTTTTCAGCTCTCTCAAAATTTAAATTTATTTGGCTATAAAATCGTATAAACATATCTATAAAATCCTTTCATTTCTATTTGTTTAGATAATCAAAATGTGCTGGAAATGCTAGTTAATTAGTTTTTCTGTTAATGAGGGTATTTATACATTTCAACTAATCACTCTAATAAATTTTCTTATCGTTTATTTTCAATAGATACCGAAGTAAGATAGACTTAAAGTCTATCTTTATCAAGGATTCTCTGGAATGCTAATTTTCTTGCACGAATCTGTCATAGATTTTCATTTCATTAAACTACTTACATACCTATGAGTCAAAGGGTAGAACTCTCAAATATCTATATATTTTCTTTATACATATAGGTTATTTCATGGAGAATATACCACAAACTCAATATTCTAAAATTGATGAAACAATAAAAAAATGATTTAACGGCGCCAAGTACAGAAAAGCTAAACAATCAAAAAGAGCGAACACACAAACTGAAGGAATTTTTATATACTTAATTTAATTACGTATGTGTAAATGCATATGATAAATAAAAATTTACCTGTATGACTTAATAAAAAAATAAAATGCTGACAATATACATATGTACATATGTTTACAGATTCGAAAAGATTTCGCTTACAAAATGTCTAAACGATTTTGCAAAGATTAAAGCGAAAAGATTTGGTACCGACAAATTCGGTTCGATTTAGTGAAGACCGTACTTTTCGAAATCTTAAGGTATTTGTTTTCGAAGTCGTGTCAACCCTCTCATACGAAATTCTTAACAATTTCGTAAAGAAATCGGTTCCGATATCGGAAATATCTTTAGACGCCATGTAACGATTTCGGTAAAAAATCGCAACAAATTGTTTGGTGGGTTGCTCTTCTAACGATAAGAGTGTTGTACAGTGTTGCCAGGTAGTTGAACATAGAAATCGTCAAAATGGTTCTCGAAAATCTTCCTTTGTATTGAAAAATCGTCAACACACAAAATATTAAAAGAAACAGTGTCCGGAAAAAATTTTAGCACTAAAATTCGCATTACTTATAACTACGATGACCATATTTGTGGGAGCTGATACGGGACAGAAAATAATTTAGCAAATTTTTTCCACAAAAACTTACAGATCTTAAAGCCTTCTTGAATGATCCCAGATGTATTAGCCCTGAAACAGCATCCTTGTAATAACATCACAAATTTGTAGGAAATTTTTATCGAGATTTTTACCCCGCAAAAATTTGTTAAAAAAAATCGTTAAATTTTAGTATAATAAAGTGCAATTGTGAAGTCGCTAAGACCTACCGTTAATTTTTCACAATGGTTTTTTGTTGACGATATTGTGCATTTTTTTCATACAAAGTAAGTATGTTCGACCATTTTTTCAAAAGAGAAGCAAATGAGCAGCATTTTATTATACTCAATTGTAATGAGGTATAAAACTGCAAACCAAATTTTTTTTCTAAAGATTCTAATTAAAGAGTTTGAATTTTGTTGAAACATTGCAGAATTAATTTTTATAACTTTTTGCACAAATTTGGTATTAGAATAACTCAGCGAGTTATATAAAAAAAAAATATATTTATTGGTGCATAAATGGTGGGTAGGCACTGTGTCCAATGGTAAAGTTCTTTAACCACCTCTACAAAATTGTAAGTCATGCAGAGTCCGTAAATGGTTCCAGAAGAATTGTCCGGAGGATGCATCAGACTAGGCCGAGCTTCGGTTATTTATTTAAGTAAAAAGTACGTAGGCACTATGGCCAGAGGTAGAGTTCATTTACCATCTCTGCAAGTGCATGTGCAAAAATGTCATTAATTTAACGAAGGAAATGTTTGCACATGGAGCAGTACATAGCATGAATTTAGATGCGTTCCCACCTCAGTCGGGTCTACGTAACCGAAACGACCCAGATTTATATCTGGCCAAGGACTGTCCCTCCAGCAACACTAGCCAAAAACTTTTTGGGGAATGTGTATGCTATTACAACAACAACGTGGATTTAGGCGCCTGGTGTTAGCAATCGCGCCTAAACAATATTGTATGGTTTTTCTTAGGAAAATAGCTTTATTTTCATAAAATATAATAAACATTAAATAAATCAAGGAAAAATAGCCAAACCTTGCTAATTTATATTTTGGTCACTGTTTGTATTTGGCGTGGATTTAGGCGCCTGGTGTTAGCAATCGCGCCTAAACAATATTATATAGCTATATTTTCATAAAATATAATAAACATTAAATAAACCAAGGAAAAATATACAACCTTGCTAATTTATATTTTGGTCACTGTTTGTATTCCTCGAATCGAAACACAAGCATCCAGATTAGAAAATAATAACTGTTTATGGAGAAAATTATGATCATATACCAACATCACTTAAAACTAGTTCATAGGCATGTCATTTTAATAAGCTGTTAAGGCGTCGAGACACCGAATACGGGACAAATACAGGACACTAAAAGAAATACAGAACATGTGGCGTCCCGTATGAAATAAATAAATTGACAGGACAATGGGTCAAAAAAGAGGACTGTCCCGTATAATACAGGACGGATGGTCACCGTACTTATAACAGAAATATGTTTAATTGCATTTAGATAAATAACAAACAAACATAATTATCATCTAATGAACTAAACTGATAACCAAATTTCCTGTTAAAAATATTTCTTTAATGCTTGTGTGTTGGAGGTACTTGGTTACATAAGCAATTTTTATGTCAAACTTTTTAAATTAGAAAACTGCCTTAAAACCTAAGCGAAGATATAATTTTCCCATTTTTGCTCATATGGCAACACAGTAGAAGTGGATCTCCACATTTCATTTTCCTTACTACTGAAATTTTTCAGTCATTGCATATATCGTCGCTACCATGATAAAAAAATAGCGGTTCTACCCGCTGAGAGGAATTTTTCAAATTCTTGACGTTTGCAAGCAATTTAATTTTAAAATTTTACACACAAACTCTCACACACATTCTCATTTTCAATCTCAAACAACAACAACTTTGAACCTTTCCTTTTTTTCACTCTCAATTTTATATGATTTTAAAATGTTGGCAAACTTCAAAAAAAAAATCATGGCCGACGAGTTGAGAGAACGGTTTTACCTTACAATGTTTTTTATCATGGTCGCTACCATGTCAAACTATCGAATGTGAAAATGGGTAATCTTCAGGAGAGCAAAGAAACTGTTGTAAAAAATGTTGTTGTCATTAGGCAAAAGTGTGGGATTCAAAACTATGTTTAAGCCAGTATCCTCTGTTTCTAAGAAGACTAGAAATTTGACGATTTGCCCATTTGCGTATCACTCTAAACGCATGCGCAAGGTATCGCAATTGAACAGCATTTGCGCACATTCGATAGTTTGACATGGTAGTGACGATATATGGAGAAGAAACCCTTTCCCAAAACACCTTAAAATTCAAAAGAAACGCCTGAAATGAGAAGTTTGGTATCTAACTTCAGAATACACATATAAAAATCGTTTAGTTTGGGTTAAAGATTTCTGTGTTATAGGGTATAAAGCCCAATAATTTTCTGAAAAAGTAAAACAAAAAAAAAATCGAAAAATCGGCACTAAAACAGCTGGCAATAAAAACTGCACTTAATGAAAAAGTGGTCATTTGCTTGTCGAAATCTTCAAATCGTTAAGACAGTTAAAAATCTTCCAAATGACGACAAAATCGTCAACCTGCCAACACTGGTGGTGTATCACTAACACGGTTGCCGTTTCCAATTTTTTTTCCGGTCCAAAAAATGGACCAAACGGGAAAAAATGGACCAATTTCTATAACATTCGGAAATTGAGTGGAGTTTGTTGCTCTTTATCAAGAAAATATGCCAGTTCAGTTTTTTTACGTTTTTTACATATTGCGTACAAAGTGCATTACAATCTTAAATTAAATATTTCTTAAAGTAACATTTATAATATTTACCTAAAAGGATAAATTGAATATAAATACATATCTGTGTTCGTATGGAACAGTAGCTTATGTCGAAAGGCTGGCTNCAAACAACAACAACTTTGAACCTTTCCTTTTTTTCACTCTCAATTTTATATGATTTTAAAATGTTGGCAAACTTCAAAAAAAAAATCATGGCCGACGAGTTGAGAGAACGGTTTTACCTTACAATGTTTTTTATCATGGTCGCTACCATGTCAAACTATCGAATGTGAAAATGGGTAATCTTCAGGAGAGCAAAGAAACTGTTGTAAAAAATGTTGTTGTCATTAGGCAAAAGTGTGGGATTCAAAACTATGTTTAAGCCAGTATCCTCTGTTTCTAAGAAGACTAGAAATTTGACGATTTGCCCATTTGCGTATCACTCTAAACGCATGCGCAAGGTATCGCAATTGAACAGCATTTGCGCACATTCGATAGTTTGACATGGTAGTGACGATATATGGAGAAGAAACCCTTTCCCAAAACACCTTAAAATTCAAAAGAAACGCCTGAAATGAGAAGTTTGGTATCTAACTTCAGAATACACATATAAAAATCGTTTAGTTTGGGTTAAAGATTTCTGTGTTATAGGGTATAAAGCCCAATAATTTTCTGAAAAAGTAAAACAAAAAAAAAATCGAAAAATCGGCACTAAAACAGCTGGCAATAAAAACTGCACTTAATGAAAAAGTGGTCATTTGCTTGTCGAAATCTTCAAATCGTTAAGACAGTTAAAAATCTTCCAAATGACGACAAAATCGTCAACCTGCCAACACTGGTGGTGTATCACTAACACGGTTGCCGTTTCCAATTTTTTTTCCGGTCCAAAAAATGGACCAAACGGGAAAAAATGGACCAATTTCTATAACATTCGGAAATTGAGTGGAGTTTGTTGCTCTTTATCAAGAAAATATGCCAGTTCAGTTTTTTTACGTTTTTTACATATTGCGTACAAAGTGCATTACAATCTTAAATTAAATATTTCTTAAAGTAACATTTATAATATTTACCTAAAAGGATAAATTGAATATAAATACATATCTGTGTTCGTATGGAACAGTAGCTTATGTCGAAAGGCTGGCTTTAGTATGATAAAATAATAAAAAATAAAAAATTTTAAATTTCATGCTCTGTCTGAAGGGGATTGAACCCGGACAGCCTTGGTAGCAACCAATTGTATCAAACATCTTTGCACACTCAGCTACAGTCACGCATGTAATATTTTAAACGAAATTTTCTATATATGAAACCTAGAAACTAGGTCTAAAACATTTTGGTTTGATTTTTAAACCACGAACTTTTTGGACTAAAATTTAAACCAGAATATATTAAAAATTGCTTAAAACTATTGACTGGTTTAAAAAGTAGACTATAAAAGATTAAAAAAGGCAGTAGTCCCAGCGCGGTTTAAAAATTAAACCCATATTTTTGACCATGTGTACATAAGAAACGCGATTCCTTGTGACTGTCTTTCAAGAGCTCATTATGCTTATTGTATGAAAAGGTCGGTAAATACCACCCAGCACACATTGGTAAAATGGTCAGAGGAAGCCTTCACGCATGAAGATTATGCAGTAGAGGCCTTCTTCGATATCGAGGGGGCCTTCAACAATGTCATTCCAGAGACAATAGTCAAGTATATTCATAATCTTGGGGTGGAAACCAACCTAATAAGGCTCATATACAGCTTAGTTGGTGACAGAACTGTCCCGGCGGAGTGGGGGATCGTCTGCACTCAGTACAGAGTCAATAGGAGTACTCCACAAGGGGGTGTTCTCTCTCCCTTGCTCTGGATTGCGGTTGTAAACGGCTTTCTAGAAGAACTGGAAAAAGTGGGCTGTCGGGTGATTCCCTATGTAGTTGATGTGGAACTTTTGGTTAAGAGACGATTTCTATACACCCTTTTTGATCAGGCCCAGGTTACCTGAACCAAGTAACTAGGTTTGTGATAAACGGCGGCTATCGTGGAAGCTGTGAGGAAAGGGTAGGAAAGGTGTCAGTTGCCTTGTACTGCTGTAGGGGAGCTATCGGTAAAAAGTAGGGTTTCTCGTTTAATTAATTCATAAGCCCTTGGGAAACAGATTTGAGCCTATATTGTTTCAAGGAGCCCTTGTCTGGTGGAACTCACGAGAGAAGGCTTCAATTGTAAAACGGGAATTAGCGGAGCATTATTAACCACACCTACACTGACGCGTAAAATACATATGTATGTTGAGCACGGCGCCAGTGGATATTGTAGACAGAATTTTCGCAGCTCGAACTGCTATTAGGGTAAGGGAAACCGGGTAATTTTGTGACATAAAAAAGGAAAAGAGGGCGTTTCTCTGCTGCAGCAAATGTTTTTATAGGGCACTTTAAAACACGTTACCTCTCATCTCTTAAAACACGTTACATTCATGCTGTGAGATTAGGAACTTCAACTGATCCTTTTGAATCAGTCGTCAAGAGGAAGATGAAGTGGGATCATCTCCTCACTTTCTTTTACACTGTACAACCTTCGCGAGGCTAAGTTGGAAGCATTTTGGCTCGGACTTCTGAACAAACACTGAGCTCTCAGGGATCAAAATTAGCCGCATTCGAAATTCCGTAATCGGCTCGCTCCGTTAACTTAACCCAACCTAAGCTGTACTTCTTTGAGCTATGAAATAGTTGGTCACATTATGTAGCACACAATAATTTTCCATTGCCGTTTTTTACTTCGCACCAATTGAACTCTTCGCCGGTTCCCGTTGATTCTGCTTGGATTGTTTTTGAGTATGCGAAATCGAAAGCAAACGCGTGTAGTGGGAACGGGTGAGAGCCATGAGGTTGAGGTAGCTGCAGGCTTTAAGTGGCTAAATTTTTCTTCCTTCTCACCGACTGATAATATTACTGGATACGTGGAGAAATATACAGGCATACGGAAGAAGCACATCTTTTGCTATAAACTCGTCAAAAAAGAGACGAATGCTCATTCTTTTAGGTATATAAACTTTAAGCTGGGCGTTAGTGCACATAGTTATGAGAAACTGCCTGAGATTTGGCCGGTTGATGTAACCGCCACAGAATTAGCTGTTTGTTCCTGTCCTAATAAACTCATACAAATTTATTATAAAAACACTTCGGGACTAAGAAGAATGGTGAGCTCACATATTGTGAATGCGATGTTTTTTTGTAACTGAGACTTGGCTCAACTAAAATTTCTACGATGCTGAGTTCTTCGATCCGAACTTTTACGCAATTTTCCGTAAAGACGGAGATGCGGTTAAAGCTGGTTGTAGTAGGAGTCGTCGGGCTTCGCTTATTCCGTTAAAGGAGAACGATACTTTTCTTGACCAACTATGTGTGCGAATTAAAGGTGCGCTCGGTTTTCTTTATATTTGCGTTTCTTATATTCTACCTTTAGTGCTAGATTTTGAATTTGTTGAATTTTTTGAAGCCTGTCCTCAGACTGCTAAAACTTCCTTCAATTTTTCCGGATCTGATTTTCAGATATTAGATGCCGCTTTACGAGAAATTGACTGGAATATGAATTTCGGTAAAAATGAAGTTGCTGAGTGCTTTAAGATGATCCTTGTTCTAGACACGTTCCAGTTTTTAAGAGTAGGAAATGTAAGAATCCTTGGTACACGAAAGATCTCAAACATCTGAAAAATTTTGAAAAACATGTTCTTTAAGAAGTTCAAGTCAACTAAGGAAAATCGCTTTTATGACATATATATCTCCCACAGGAACAAGTTTCGAGACTTGAGTAGTCCACTTGCAAACAGCGTTATGTGATTTTATAATAGTAAGCCATAAATTAAAAAAACGTCTACAACAACAAGTAACATCCAAATTGTATATTTCTTTTTATTATCTGAAAATTTGGATAAATAAGAGCCTAATAACATTAAAAATCAAAATCGCAATGTGGTAGTTTTTGCAAATTGTATATATAGAAATTAAATAAAGTGAGTTTTGAAACAGTAAGTTTTATAGAGCCAGCTTTTTTAAGCTTTTCGCGTTCTCTCTTCCATGAAGGATGGTCTGCTTCTTTTTTATGACGTCTTCCACTAGGCACCGAAACTACCACGTTTTTTGCAATTTTCTATGTTAATCAGAAGATGGAGACTTTTGAACTTGTATAAATACGTACAATAAATATTATAGCGACTTTTGAAAGTGTATATATGCATACAGTAAGTATTATAGCGACTTTTGCTAGAGTAGCTAACATTTGATGCTATTTTTTTCATAATATATAAGGATTTTGCACCGTATTATTAGTGGACATGAATCTACTTTAAATACTGGTACGTTAACCACCAAAAACTAAAAATCTAAAAAAATTTACATAGCGCAGTTTGCAAGTGGACTACTCACTTAAATAAGTCGTTGTATAAAAAATACATTCATAATTTTGAGGGCAACATAAAAACCAATCCGGAGAATTTTTGGCGATACACTAAATCGATGGAAAAGGCCTCTGGTATTCCAAATTCCGTTTTCTATAAGGACGTCACTGCTTCCTCCATTAGAGATGCAGTAAATTTATTTGATGATTTCTTCTCATCAAACTTCGTGTCTGATGTTGATCTTCGTGAAGAAGACTTGGAAGCCGTTCGCCGAAACTTATCAATTGACTTCGGCTCACTTGATCTGCCAGATGACGACGTCATTGAGTACTTGGTGAAAATTAAAAACTATTCAAACTGGTGTTGATGGCCTATCTGTAGCCATTCTAAAAACTCTTAGTGCAACCTGTAAAGCTAATTTTTAATAAATCCCTGGCTGAGGGAATATTTATTGACGATTGGAAGCTGACATCAGTCTCCCCAATCTACAAAAATGGCAATAAGAGAGATATTTAAAACCATAGACCAATATCTAAAATATCTGTAGCCTCTGAACTCTTTGAATGTGTCGTCAAAGACAAGATTTATTTTAGCGTAAAACATGTGATTAATCTTTGTCAGCATGGATTTGTAGCTGCTAGATATACGCCATCTAATCTGTCAGTTCTTTCTGAAGATTGTGATGCAAGCTTTCGGAGCGGATTCCAAATCGATTTGATCTACACGGACTTCTCCAAAGCGTTTGATAAGATCTCCCATAAAAGTTTAGTAACTAAATTGGCTGGCAAAGGGTTTCATTCGACCTTCCTAGAATGGATTAAATAATAATTGATTAAGAGAAGCAGCACAGTTTTCATCGACGGGGTTTCTTCGAAACAATTTGTTGTCAGCTCTGATATTTTCTAGGGCAGTATATTGGGGCCCTTATCATTTGCTTATTTATTAATGACATCTGTTCTTGCTTTTCCTCTGCCAAATTTCTTCTCTGCGCGAATGATCTAAAAATTTATGCCGAAATAAGAAATTCTAGTGACTCAGCCGGCCTACAGCCTGAGCTTAATAAGTTATTTTGTTGGTGTCTTACGGATCGTCTACCTCTTAATATTAAAATCATATCATATATCAATACATCTTATCATATAAATAACACATATCTTGCTTCTTCTGATGAGATCAAAGATTTAAACGTTTTTTCTATAAAATTTTATACCCGGCGTTTGTCTGATTCAAATTAGATTACTCTTTTTTATTTGGAGGCCTCATCATGCAGTACATATGTACATATAAAGCCGGTGGAGAGGGTTCAAAAAATTCTTATACGTTTCGCACTGCATTCACTAAATTTTTCAGACCCGTCTTCATCGTACGAATCTCGCTGTCGTCTGATCGGTATTTCTCCATTAAGTGACAGAGGTTCAGGTGGTTTGATTTATCTTTGATCTTGTCAACGGCAAAATGCCCGTCTCTTCTAGAATGAATTCATTTCAATATTCCTTGCAGAAATTTTCGTCGTACTAAGGTTTTTCGCGTTGGCTTTTGTAAGTAGTGTTGTTATGATACCACCATGTATTCGATACCTGTACTCTTTAAAAATATTGAAGAAAAGTGTCGATGCTACAAATGTATCCGAGAGAAGTACTCGATACTTACTCATATCGAACTCATTGTAAATACTTATGTCATGTGAAGAAAAACATAATCAATTCGAGTACTTTCCGACCAAAACTTACCGAAAAAGGAGCCACTAGTTTGTTCGAGTACTTTCGGCCTAAACCTACCGAAAGAGAAGTCGTAAATCTTGCAAAAGTTTAATGTTTGACTAGTACGGGAAAGCAGTAATTGAGACTTTCTTTATTAGCCAACTTAACGTGTTGCCAAAACCACTACAGCATGATTCATATATTGTCAGAACCGCGTTTCAGAATTTTTGGAAAAGCAAGTAATACTTTAACCGCGTACTCGATACCCACCTAAGTCCTTGCGGGAAGGATACGAGTACAAAAAGTACTCAGTAATTGGAGAAAGTATCGAGTATTAACTTTGTAGTTAATCGTATCGGAACAACACTATTTGTAAGACAGTCTACAGTGCTAATGCGTCATTCATTAGAACGTTGTCTGAGTTTAATTATCTCCCAAACTTTATGGATTTGGACGTCTGGAGTACCAAACATTTATTTCAAATGCAACTAAACAATTATTTTCTATGTAATTACTCAAATTAATACATCACACACGTTTTAATATTATTTCCATGTATTATTAAATATTTATATCAGTATAAATTTGTGGATTTCAATTAGCACTTAAAAGATTTCTTTTGTTAGTAATTACAATTGTACTAGCTATATTTTTTTATATTATTCATACTAACTATTGTTGTTATGTATTAACTTCTTGAATTTCTGTCATGAGTTGTTATAAGACATTAAATAAATAAATAAACCTAAGTATATTCGTCGTTATCAATGCAAAAGGCCCGAAATAGAATTTTCGGAGAAACTGGTTGTGGCTGAGATTTCCATTACGGAACCAATAGCTATATCATTCAAAGTATATGGAATTTTTTTATAAAACTCGGTGGGGGTATTAATGGAGGTCTTCTTTCACTAAATTTATCACTTTCATAATGTTGCGCTAATAGCATTTAAGAAATTTGTTGTTAAAATATCTCGACTACTATTACCAAATTTTGATTTAGAACGTCACTTTTCACTAATGTTTATAGTAATATGCTATCCGTAAAATGTTCGCATGCGTTTGTAATACTTCAATATACATTTATTAACTCATTCATTAGGTAAAACGCGTTTATAAATGTTTTTACAAATGTGTACTAGTTACCATACGTTTTAAAAGAAAATACACCACAAATAAGGGCACGGTATACACTTTTACTACTTGTATGTATGTTGAGTGCATATAATAAAACTAAACTATATAGAACGAAAAATGACACTGAAGATGGCACAACGCCGAAACCGATTTGTCTGCAAACCAATCTTGACAATGGATGACGGAAATTCGTTCCAAAATAAGTCATCTTACCACCCTATCGGAAAAATCAACCAACACCAACACATAATAAAGTGAGGTTGAATTTGACATTTTTTGCAACTTTAAATGCAAATTACTTAAAAACTATAAGCCTCCGGAGGCGGATTTTTTCGGATTTAGAATCAGGGGGACCCGCTTTACACCCCCTCATTTTTATTTTATTTTTTCCAACGCCTGGTTCCGTACTGGAAAATTTTCCCTTCGTTTTACTATTCTGAGTTGGGGTTTTCGATAGAGCGTAACACCAAAATTCTTTATAAATACAAAACTTAATGTGTTCTTTGAACAACCCTGAAAGCTTTTTCTACGTTAATTTTAGGCTGTTTCCGTTGATGACGACGTCTTTTATATGCACAAGTACATATCTCAGAGCAGTATGATCAATAAATTACCTGCTTAAACGGTCGCATTCCGCCATTAATGCGTAGCGAATCAGCTGCTATGCCAGCAATTCCGTCCGTAGCACTGTCCCGCAGCACCTTTAGCGAAACATTGGGAACTGTGTGCGAATGACCGCACGAACTATGTGCCCCACAACAAATGGCAGTGGTACTGGACTCTGGCTGAGAGCTTTGCCGAATTATGCGTGAGCCATTCGTAGGCGAAGAAGTAACGAGAAGAGATGGCGGTGCGTGTTGTTGCATCGCAGAACTAGATAGGCACAGGTTACCCTGCTGAAAGGCACTTTTAACACTGTCTTTCGATGTTGAGCGGTCCATGCCGACACTGGCCGTTGTCGAAATAGGCGTGGTTGATGCTCGTCGGCTGCAGTTTCGACAAGCACGACAGCGACTCTGGGCTCCCGATGTTATGCCACATGAGATATTCTGATATGATGATGTTCCCAAATTCGGATTACTTTGCGGATGCGCAAACTCTTGCGACGCTTGATACGTATTCAAATTCGTTATTGATATGGTCGGTTGAGAATGTTGTTGTTGCAACTGTGTTCGCGAATGTAATTGCGACTGAGCTTTCTGCTGTTTTAAGTGGTTTGACTCTAATTTATTTTGACTCGGCGGTCGGTTCGTCTGATCCTCTTCATGCACCTCAATATCAGGAACATTTGCTGGTCGCAGGCCCTGTTCAATGTCATCATCGCCACCACCCCCGCGTACACTTTCTTCCGATCCGAGACGAGTTTGCTGGGAAAGCTGCGGGCTCGTTAGATAAGTTGACGTACGATCCTGACGTATCAATGCAGGCTTTCCAGACGATGAGGAAGCCATGTTCGATGTTGGTCCATTTACTGAGCTCATTTTTATGTGACGTAAAACAGAAGATTTACATTTTGGCGTATTGGATACAAGCAGTGAGTCGGTTTCTTCAGAGCTAACATAACCTGAATTTGTATTTTCAGTTAGCTTTTGCAGAGACATCTGAAACCAAAAAAAAAGAATTTTTCTTAAATCCTTCAATAGATACATATTGAAATCAAGAATAGCTACTTAAAACCAAAAAACAAGGTAACAAGTAAACTACGATTCGTTTGCCCTTCTTCAAGCCCAGTTTCCGACCAACATCAAAAAGAAACATAAAAAAGTGTTTTTCTAATAGCGGTCGCTCTCGGCAGGCAATAGCAAACATCTGAGTGTAAAACACAGTCACCGTTCTGAGTCGTCGTAAAACTGTAGGTCCCTCCCCTTTGTGTGACAACATCAATGCGAACGCCACAAATCGGAGGAGAAGCTCAACCAAACGCGTCGTGGATTACGAATATGTATTCGTTTTTTCTAGATCAGGTCATTTTCCCAAGATATTTTCATTTTTATGAAAAAATATAAATTAAAGTTTTAGTATAAAGGCCTGTTTTTTTTAAATCAAGCTACTAACTCACAAAATCTATGTGAAATGCGAAATAATTTTTTTGTATGAAAAATGACCAGTAAAGAATATTATTCATACGCCATGTAGTACTATACACTGGTTCACGAGTATCATGCGATATAGACAGTATTAAGATAAGTCATTCATATCCTTTGAAATACAACTCTGTTGTTCAAATGAATTGTAACCTTTAAAGATACAACTCTGTTGCACAAGAAAGAAAGACAAGACAATCTAATAAAAAAAATCAACGAGACATATGAGCAGGGCCGGATTAAAAATGTGGGGGCCCCGGGGCCGGGATACGTGTGGGGGCCCCTTTTTAAAGTCTCAATCCAAACTATTTTTTCAGAAAAAAAATATAGTTTGCAGTAGATAATTATATGGTTAGAGAATAAGATGACGCATTGAATAAAGTAACAAGGGAATAAATACTTCAAATTTAATACATGTTCACAGTATATTACACTAAAAAAGAATACTCCTTTACTGAAACGACTCTTTCCGTGATTTTTTTGCTGCAAATACAGCAATGATATCATCGAAACTTAGTTCGCACAGTATATTTCTTTCGGAGCTCAAGAGAACCAAATGCACAAGTCGGGTTTCACCCATACATGTTCGAAGTCGACTTTTGATCAATTTCATCTTGGAGAAAGATCTTTCACTCGTGCAATTTGTTACCATCATAGACAGATATAAACGTAGAATAATTTCTGAATTAACAAATGTAGACTGAAGATTGTTTTCTTTGATGATGCGGTACAAAAACAGCTCAGTTGATTCGTTCTCTCTTTTTTCGTGAAGATACGCGAAATCTCGAAGTTGTATGAGCTCGTTCCCTAAAGATGATTCAAGATCATTTGGGTATGTTTCCACAAGCTTTTTAGCATGCAAATTGATGTCTTCTGATTCCATGAGCATTAGCTCACCAATAAAATTGAATCGCTCAAAGACCAGCTTGTAGCATGAAATTTTGTCTTCAAGTGCACTTGTCAATTTATCAATAACTGGGAGAAAAGCTTCGGTGCGAAATTTGTCCCTTGCTGAAAGTTGTACTGCCGACACCTGAGAGCCAAGGGGTTGCAAGCGAACATTTGCTGATCTCACTCGGACATTTTCATAGTCGCTGACTTCGGACAAATCTTTCGCAGCTTCTTCGTACGTATCAAACGCATCTCTTTTGGATTTCACAAATGACTGCAAAGATACGAGACTGTTAACAGCAGTCCGCAGGGTGATTGCAGGATTCTGAAGAGATTTGATGGTTAAATGGAACCTTTCAAGAATGTCATGCCAAAAAATAACGTATATAGCTGTTTCGAGGGATTCCATTGTCTTTGCTAGTCCCCGAGCCTGACTTCTCACTACGTCTTTCTGTTCACTGTCATCTCGAATTGAACATAATGCATTTCTGATGGGAACAAATCCAACTTTGACAGATTTTGTAGCATCGGCACGAGATGACCAGCGAGTGTCACTTAATCGTTTGACACTATTAGATCCTTTAATCGATGATAAGTTGGCACTTAATATTTCATATCGTGCCGTTGAACTTGTAAAAAAAACAAAAAGCTCTTCTAAAAAGTTGAAAAAAAAGGACTGCGTGAGTGCATGCGTTGACTGCTGCATTGCCTGCTATATTCGAAGAGTGTCCCATGCACGGAATGTAATCTGCATATTTATTAATGTTCCAAATTCTCGCCTGCATTCCTTTGTACTTGCCGCTCATGTTAGGTGCAGTATCGTACGACTGACCACGGCAGTCTTGAATGTCGATGCTATGTTTTTCTAAAAACTGAAGCAAGGCATCCGCCATTTCTTCCCCTGTATGACCAGAATTTGGAATAAAAGACAAAAATCTTTCAACTGGTTCTAAGCTTTCCATGTATCTCATAGTCACAGTCAATTGATCAATATGCGCTTCATCAGGCGATGAATCAACAGAGACAGAATAGTATTTGGCTTTTCTGATTCTACTTATCATTTCAGCTTGTACTCGTTCGCCCATCAAAGTTATAATTTCCTCGCATATTGTAGAGGACAGATAGTTCACGTGCCCTCGTCCTTTATTTCCATATTCTTTAATGTGCCCAGCCAGAAATGGGTCATACTGAGCTATTAATTCCTATATCCCAAGGAAATTTCCATTATTAGGTGAGCAAAAATTTCATCCGAACCACGAAAAGCTAAACCACGTTCTGATATGAATTTTATGGTGCTTTAGTACCTCGTGCCAATATGCGACCTTTTCTGTAATCTGAAAATAAAGTATATCAACATTTAAATTAATTCGAACAATACAGAAAAGATAGATAGGAGTTGTCGGATAGGGCGCGTCCCAGCTGTTTGCATGTCACCAACAAAAGTGTTAATTTTCAATAATCTAGAACCGAACTACAGTTTGTGACATGCAAAAATTTAAGTTGAGCAGTTATGACTTTTTTGTACTCCAGACAAATATGTGTAATATTTTCCGATGATTATCGTCATCGATTCTGTTATGATTATATGGACGAAACTGCGAAAAATGTTACCTGAAATATTGTATCTGCAGACTATAATCTATTCACTATATATGAAACACATTTTTACGAACATATTACTATATCATTTTTTTACTATAGTTATTGAAATAATAGCAATGCGTATTATTTGAAGAATTTCCGTATGGATAAGTGCGCACTATGATATCATTATTTCGCACAATGGGTAATACGACAAATTCAATTCACAGCATTTATCCTGTTTTATACGATAGTTCATATTTTTAAAAAACAGCATTTATTATGAAAAAGTGTTTCTACTAATCTAACTCTTATGCAATTCGTATTCTACTCGGCAAAAAATGTCTATCTGCATATTAAATTTTTTAAAGCTATATAACTTCCACGTGCGCACTTCTAGATAACTCCACTTTATTTTGAAAGTTTTACTATGTGTGAAACAAACCTGTTGTTGGAGCGCCTGATCTAAACAAGCGTAATGATTCACCCGGGTTGCATATGCTACAGTTGCATCAACATGATTTTTTGATTTCTCATGTTCGGCAACCCGTTCTGAAGCGTGTTTCCAATCGCAAAATCCACGTTTAATAAAATAATATTCACGTTCTTTAGCTAACAGTGTACAAACAAAGCAGTATATTTTGCCAGTCGAAGGTGAAAAACAAAGCCAAGAACGGATAAGCCTTTCCTTATTAGGAAGTATTCGCTGAAAAAGGATTTTACTGCATTTTCGATCTGCGTATCCATCATTTCGTAGTTGAGGCAAGGAAAATTTCTCTAAAACTTCTTCTTCGCAGTGCTGCAATTCGGTTGACCCTCGCTTAATCCAGAAGTCTATCACTGTTTCCGTGAGTATTTCCGCCCAGAGCCCAATATCATTTTCATAATCAACATTTTTTTCTTTTTGTTCCGAAATCACTGCTTCAATATCAATTTCTTTTCGGCTGACATTATTCTGCTGTGGAGTTGTGTTTGCTTGCAATTGTTCAGTTATTTGTGATAATTTTTCAGTTTCAACTTGAACCGACGAATGACCTTTATCTAATACATCTGCAGTTGGATTAGCGACTAAAAAAAACTTGTCGAGTTTAGAAGTCTTTGCCAAGATATCTAGGTGATCCTGTTTCTTTTTTCCGGCAAGTTTTCTTTTGCTTGCTCCACTGGAGTATTTTCGTTGATTAATGTGTCGGTCGTCCATATTACTTCTTATCTTGTCACGTTTTCATATGCCTGTAAATGCACAATCACTTCAAAAGACGGAAAATCATTGAATGACTAATTATTAACATTATAGTATAATACTAACCATAACAGAATCCTATAATTGCAAAATTCCAAAGCTTAAGATTTGCTGAATAAGAAATAACTAATTTCATGTAATATCAGTTGCGGCAGTATTTTCATGTAAAGAGATTCAAACTTAGATATAGCGCGTTCAGTGAGGTTATATTTTGTAAAACGAGTAGAACTATCCAAATTAAAACTTTTCCATACCTAATTTTGCACATTTAAATTTGGTACATTGAAACACAGTTGAATTCCGAAACTTTGTCATTAAATCTTGCATATATATATTGCGAATGCATTCTTTCTTCGCACTTTCCACACAATCACCTATATATATTGCAAATGCATTATTTCTTCGCACTTTTCACACAATCACCTTAGTAACTTAAACGTTAAATAACGTAATAAAACAACGCCTTCTCGAAATCGGCTACGACAGTCCAAAGTTTATGAAACCGTCTTTACTTTGCTTGACAGCTACTGCCGTTTGTTTACTCGATCTACTCGATACATAAATCGATTGTTCGATTTTGCGATTCTCACTGCGAGGTGGTGTTCACCTTCTAATATTTTATTAAAATATCTACATTTCAGAGAAATTCTTTAAACCATTATTTTCTATTTTTTTATCATTTCAATTTTTTTTACATTTTTTATATTTTTATATACATATTCATTTCATCTTGTGGGGGCCCTCCTCATGTGGGGGCCCCAGGCCGCGGCCCCGTCGGCCCTGCTGTTAATCCGGGCCTGCATATGAGGCATTCACAACGGTGTCGTAAGTGTCGTATTGTTGTATGTCGTAAACTTTAAAAGCTTAAATAAATGTTTAGAGAACTTGAAACCACAACCAGCTATTTTTTAATACTGCCAAAAATTCATAATATGACTTTGATGGTACTTTGCGAACCTCCTTAATATATTTTTTAGGCATTTAAAGTTTACGACATACAAGAATACGACTCTTACGACACCGCTGTGAATACTTCAATTGCATCCGCATGTCGATGTAAAAAATCAGACACGTTTTCTAAAAAAAATTTAAAAAATTGAGTTTCTGTCGAATTAAATAAACCAAATCGCCCAAAAGAAGGTGACACTGGCGACAAATTAAAGTGCGCAGTTTGTTCTAATAATATTCGCATTTATTTTCATGAACAATTTTTTGCATTAATTATTTATGAAAAGTTCATTTATATTTATATGAGACATTCTTTTCCATTTCGGACACCAAATTTGGTGTCACACTTTCGATTGGCTTGAAATTTTTTTTATGGGTTCTATACACGAAATAAGCTAACACCGGTTCGAGGATTTTTTTTTTGTCGCTTTTTCTTTGGAGATATGATCTGTCAAACTTTGAATTTTTTCCTGATTCTGACTAATCATGTACTCTTTCAAATCGTTACATCTCGGGTTCTGCCCATCGTAGAGACTTCATCTTAACATCGTTTTAAAGCTAAAGAAATGGGCTTAATATTTCTATACATAAGATGGACAAGATTGTCCAAAAGCTAAGTTAGCCATTAACAGTTGAACTTTTTGAAGTTGATTTGCATAGTGAGGACCAGTAATTAGGGATTTAAAATTATACCATCGTAATCCTCGTTTAATTCTCTACAAAAACCGTGGTTCAAAAAAATTGGGGTTTTTCAATAACTATTTTTAAAATATTTTTCTTTATGGTGAGTTTATGGTGGTTTATTTTGTGAGAATCAACAATTTTTTGTAATTTGTTTTCCAAAACTTATGTTGAGATATATTTAGTAAGGTGTTAAACATCAAGTTTTTGCAAGAATTTAAATTTAATTGCAGATTCCCATTGAACGCCTATCCATGTATAATATTTGTATGGCAAAATTTTTCTTTAAGGCGACAAAACCCTAGGCAATTTAGGACTTAAGTTTGCAAAACGCAGATTTTATTGCGGACTTCGGCAGAATATCGCTTCGTTAACAACATTTGTTCCACAACTTTTTTAATCAAAGAATATTCTAGAAATGGGCGTGGCTATATTAAAACCAAAGTTCAAAAATTGAGACTTTATTGTGGATTTCGCAGGAATATCTATATGGATTGAAAAAGTTGTGGAACAAATATTGTTAACGAAGCGATATTCTGCCGAAATCCGCAATAAAACCTGCGTTTTGCTTATTTTAGTCCTGGAATTGCCACGCCCATTTCTAGGGGTTTGTCGGCTTAAAGAAAAATCTTGCCGTACAAATGTAATACCTGGGTTAGGTTTTCTATCGGAATCCCGAATAAAATTTAAATTCTTTCAAAAACTCGATGTTTAACACCTTACTAAATATATCTTAACATAAGTTTTCGAAAAAAATTGCAAAAAATTTTGATTCTCACAAAATAGACCATCTCGTCATAAAGAAAAATACTTTAAAAATAGTTCTTGAAAAACGCCAATTTTTTTGAACCACGTTTTTTATAGAGAATTAAACAAGGATTACGTTAAATCCTTAATTTACTGGTCTTCACTAT
Source organism: Rhagoletis zephyria (assembly GCF_001687245.7). NCBI lineage: Eukaryota > Metazoa > Arthropoda > Insecta > Diptera > Tephritidae > Rhagoletis > Rhagoletis zephyria. The sequence continues at coordinate 5,754 of NW_016157618.1, read as the reverse complement.
GCAAATTAACTTCAAAACGTTCAACTGTTAATAGCTAACTTAGCTTTAGGACAACCTTGGCCATCTTATATATAGAAATGTTAAGCCCATTTCTTAGCTTTAAAATGACGTTAAGATGAAGTCTCTAGGATCCCGAGATATAAGTACATGATTAGTCAGAATCACGAAAAAATCCAAACTTTGACAGATCATATCTCCGAATTTTATATAAAGTTTGATTTATATGGTTTATATTATAAAATGAACTATATTTATTAAAATAATTAATGCAAAAAATTGTCCACTAAAATTATTGAGAATATTTTAGATATTAGAACAAGCTGTGCACTTTAAATTGTCGCCTAGTGTATATGGCCACAGCCCTACGTAGCGTATGAGTAACATTTTCCATGTTAAATCAAGTACATACACAGTTCTAAAGAAACACGAAAAATTCATATACATATGTAGTATGTACATATGTAAAATAGCGTTCAAGAAATTGAAAAGAAATTTTCTTCTATCAAAATTTCTTAAATCAGTTTACAGCTCCCAAACAAAACTGTTCGTATATTTATTTCCTCTGCAAAGGCAGACAGAAATAATGAAAAAAAATCTTCAGATTTTTCTTGAGAGCTGTTACTAAGTATGGCTGAAGATGTGGCCTGCGTAATGAGCTACCCGGGCACTAGGATAGCGGTGATGCCCTACCCGATTATTGGCACCCGTAAAAATGTGGGGGAGAAAATTTAAGCGCATTTACGATTATATACCGCAAACGAACGTACATAGGGAAAATGTGTAAACATCTTCCTTACCATATAATGAAAAATTATATTATATATCTAAGGTTTGCGTTAGATTTTTACTAGGGATATCCGGCCGTTTTTCTGTTATCCGGCCGGATTTCCGGATTTCGATTAAGAAGATTCAGTTTAAAAATCATACTAATTTTAATGCAGGAAAAAAACACAAAATTTTTTTTAGATCTCAGTATACAAAAAATGGATGGGACTAGATTAAAACTTAAATATATAAATGGTTCATCCACTAGAAATTAAATAGTA